>NC_056720.1:5579109-5731609 GCF_018831695.1 Puntigrus tetrazona
TTCATAGAAAATATATATAAAAATATAAAAAGTTATATATACAAATTTATATATAAAAATTTTCTCTCTCTCTCTCTCTCTCTCTTATATATATATATATATATATATATATATATATATATATATATATATATATATATATATATATATATATATAAAAATTTTATTTATATACATATATATACATACACATACATATATACATATACACCCTTGGCACTATGTCTACATATTATATGTCCCATTGTGTTACTGTGTTTTGTTTAGACTGTACTAAGGTATTACCATGCTTTTCCTTACAGTATATTGTGCTACCATTGTAAATCTCGTTGTATAATTAATTGCATTTTATCGGTTCAGGTAACGGTCCGAGATGCCCTCAACCAGGCCATGGATGAGGAGCTGGAGAGGGATGAACGGGTTTTCCTCCTCGGAGAGGAAGTCGCTCAGTATGACGGCGCATATAAGGTTAGATGCAAATATTTGTATTGTATTTTGCAAATCAGCACTAGACATGGCATCTTTTAAAGTTGCTTGTGTTGGTTTGCAGGTTAGCAGAGGCCTTTGGAAGAAGTACGGAGATAAACGCATCATTGACACACCAATTACAGAGGTGACCATGATGATAAACTTGCGCGTTACGTATTTTTGTTGTTGTTGTTGCTATGTTTAAAAGCATTTCCTGCTTTTTCCATTCAGATGGGCTTTGCCGGCATCGCCGTTGGAGCGGCCATGGTGAGTTTTCCTGTAATGACGTTGATTAAAAGAATGCCAGCTCCATCGTAACCCGTCACGTCCTCTCTCAGGCTGGTTTGAGGCCCATCTGTGAGTTCATGACCTTCAACTTCTCCATGCAAGCCATCGACCAGGTCATCAACTCCGCCGCCAAGACCTACTACATGTCTGCCGGCCTGCAGTCAGTCCCCATTGTGTTCCGCGGGCCCAACGGAGCTTCGGCCGGCGTGGCCGCCCAGCACTCTCAGTGTTTCGCCGCCTGGTACGGTCACTGTCCCGGCCTGAAGGTGGTCAGCCCCTTGAGCGCCGAGGACGCCAAGGGCCTTCTGAAGTCAGCCATCCGTGACGATAACCCTGGTGAGTTCCTCGCCGCGTGCCGCTGATGATCGCAGGAAGTGAGGGCATCTCTGACCGTTGTCTCGTGTCCCTTTCAGTGGTGGTTTTGGAGAACGAGCTGATGTACGGCGTGCCGTTTGAGATGTCTGAACAGGCTCAGTCAAAAGACTTCGTCGTGCCAATCGGAAAAGCTAAGATCGAGAGACAGGGTGGGTGATGTTTTGAGTGCTGAGTATAATAGTTGGGATGCATGATTTTGGATTTTTGCCAATATTTAATATGCTTTTTTTTTTTATACTCATTTTGGCTGTTCCGATTTTGTTTGGAAACAACACCAAGTCTCTCCTGTGCAGAAATTATAAGCAAAAGTATTTAGATCTTAATTTTTGGGTGAACTGTTCCTTTAAATATTTTGTTACTCCATCCCAAATTAAAAATTGCTGCAATCACTTCATCTAGGTCCAGAAAAGTATGAAAGGCTTTGTCAGGATGCTCCATCTGGCATGAGTGGTTCGACCGTGATGTTATGAAGAATATTTTAATAAAACAAAATGTATTCAACAATTCAGCACTGTAACGTCACCGTAGTGCCAGTTTGAGAGTATTCGGTGAACAGCATACGCAGTTTAAGTCCAAAAAGTATTCTTGTAGCTTCATGACCATATGGTTGAACCGCTGATGGCGGATGGACTTTCATACTTTTTTTGTCTGTTTGATGCAGGAAATCACGTAACACTGGTGTCTCATTCCCGAATGGTCGGCCTGTGTCTCGACGCCGCTGCCGTCTTGGCCAAAGAAGGGATAGAATGTGAGGTATGGTGTCTTTTTTGTGTGTGTGTAATTGTGTTAAATGCCATTTTTAGTTTGGCTGAAATAAAGACTTGATGCACATTTTAAGGATTCCGAAGAGCTGATTTGATTGATAGTAAATGAATGAAGCGGTCGTTCGTGTAAAATGCAGTGAAAGAAATATTCCAAAAAGTAAAAACCATTTACATAGTCTTAAAAAAAAAAAAAAAAGGCAAAAAAGTCATTTGGTGCGACCATGATTTATATTAAAATTAACTTCCTTAACATGCTTAACATTTTTATGTAGATAGACAGTAATTAAGGTGTTTTGAAACAAAAGTATTTGCAATTCTTTTTTTTTTTTTTTTTTTTTTTATTTAATCTTATATTGTTGCGCTCTAATTTCAAAGTTGCCTCCTTAAATGTAGTTAACGGACTAAAAGTGATAAAGATGTTTTTAAAATCCCTTTCACTTAAGCATACTATAGCACTGATTCATATTTATTTAATCATTTAATTTAAATTAAAAAAATGCACAAAAAACTGCCAATCTGGGACATATATCTATAATGGAAAACACTCTGCAGTGGTCGCACCGCCTGATATTTGGTCGCACCGCATGAGGTTTGTAGAATTTACAAGCTCAGAATTAGTCACCTGAACAAAACATGGAAGGTCACTTTGAAATTTATAATAAAAAGACTTAATATTTTTAAGCTTAATATTTTTTTTTTTATACCACACAAAATCCATATTTGGTAACTACATATCACTATATATATATATATATATATATATATATATATATATATATGTTATTTGTTAGAATGTTACGATGGAAATGCAAAGGAAACATGCTTTGCCGTTTTATACAGGATTACAAAACCCTTTGGAGATCATGCAGACGGTGCAGATAATTAATCTGAATAAATTAAGGGTCGTTTCAAAGATGTTTCCGAAACGCCGGACGCACCACATGATGTTCTGACACTTTGAATAACAGAGAAATGACAAATAACAAATTTTTTTAGGAAAGTCTCCCATATATAGGAGAGGTACTCTGTCATTGTTTTTTAGCACTTAAACCTATTTTTTAACAGAAAAGATGCAATCAGACAGAAAACGTAGACTTAATTGACCCGTATGTGTGTTTCTCACATTTAGCTAATAGCTGAAATAGCTAAAACAATTCGGATGGAATCTGTGAACTCGGACCCCTCTGTTTTCTTCTGTAGGTGATCAACATGCGCACAATCCGGCCTCTGGACTCGGAAGCCATTGAAACAAGCATAATGAAAACCAATCATCTCATCACTGTGGAGGGAGGCTGGCCTCAGTTTGGAGTCGGGGCAGAGATCCTCGCCAGGATTATGGAGGGTATATACATATATATTATCATCTATAACCTTACTGTATTTTTTACCATTCAATTGAATGGAACGCTAGAGCACTCTTTGCTGTTTTCTGCACATATACTGCTTGGTTTTTTAGTACGAAACAAACTCATTTAAACGTCAGTATGCTGTATTTTTTGTTGGACGATTACTTGCTCTGCTTTCAAATGTATTAGGGAGCGTGTCATACCGAACATTTCTCCTCAGCAAATGGATTTGTTATTTCTTTTTCGATTCAAGGTCCTGCTTTCAATTACCTGGACGCCCCTGCGGTCCGGGTCACGGGTGTAGATATTCCAATGCCGTACGCCAAGATTTTGGAGGACAACAGCATACCGCAAATCAAGGACATCATCTTCTCCGTCAAAAAGACTCTGAACGTTTAACATAATAGATGTCCCTACTGGAACACATTAAATATCAAATACTACATGTTTTCTTCCCGCTTCTGCCTCGCTGTTTTTGGGAAATGGGATGTCCTCTTTCATCTTGTACAGGTCTTTCTGTTACACGGCCCTTTCTTCATTGGCAATATATTAAAAAAAAATGTTCTCATTGACTCTGACATGAGGTTTTGTCATGAGGGTAACGTTTATTACGCCTATAAACAACCGATCATGTGTATTATGCTGTAAATTCTACTGTAAGCTAAAGTAATAAACTTTTATCACAAAGGGTTGTAAGAATTGTGGTGATTTATTTCATCTTGCCCTTTAAGAGAAGTTGCGAGATCGCGACGCCAACATGTCCATTAAATGCGTTTTGCTAAAGCTGTATTTTGCCTACTTGCAAGACAAAAAAGTATTGTTATAAAGCATTTAGTCCAATAACGTGACCTTGAGTTTTTTTAGATGTTTTGTGGGAATGTATGCAGACTTGTGACAGCGTTGCCAGTCTGTGAGATTACAAGGATTTTAGTATTATATCAAATTTTTGTTAAATTGGGATAGATATTTAAGTTGATGATCATCGCGGAAATAGAACGGTTTGTATTTAACTTTAATTTAGAGGTTAAAATCCACAGCAGGGTTTTCATCAATAATATTATAATAAACGTTTTGTTAAAACACATTTAAAACATAGAAATAAATGACTTTAAAAGCCCTTTTAGCAACAAAAATGTTTTTGCTCACATAATATATGCAGGTGTATTGTGTGTGTGTATATATATATATATATAACTGAACAAAAATAATGTTTATACATATACAAATATGCATAAGTTATGTGAACATATATGCGTAAATACATTTCATTTTCAAAATATATAATGTATGTGTGTGCTTTTAAATATGCGTAATGAATATTTACGTTAGTACACAAACATATAATACGCAAACAAAAACGTTTATGTATGATGCGATGAATCATTTGACAGCACTAGCTGAAATACTTTGTTTTAACGAAAATTAACAAATTTATTAAGAGGTCGACAAAAGACGTGTTCGTGAATACTTTAGGCATCTTATTAAACGCATCCGGTTTGAATTATTAATGTTTCGGATGAACGTTACGGATTCAGACGGGGCGGGGTTTGTGTTGCGGGCGTGGCCTCGCTTCGTGGGCGTGTCATTTCCGCTCATCCCACGCCGACGTCTCCCTCTCATCCGTCCCGCTCCGTGTGAATCCACAACATAAACATTACAGCTATCTTACAGCCTTTACTCGGGCAGCCGAGTCTCTCTTAAACTGAAATATACTTATATTTCGAAAAGCCTCTAAACTCTCCCCGTTTAATTCCTCCACATCCCGACGCTTTGAACGAGAAGAAACAACTCCACCGGACGAGGAGGAGAGACTAAATCCCCGAGACTTAACGCATTTGCAACGAGGTAAATACAAGCAATCCGTTTTTTTATTTTTTATTTTATTCGCATTAAGCGTTAGATTATTGATCACGTGTCTTTTGTGCGTATTAAACGCGGTACGCAGCGGCTACGCGTTATGCGCGCGCTGCGTCGCCTTTGATCGTTATTAATAATAATTTCCTAAATATCGATAGTTTGTTTTCCCTAGCTAGTTATATTTTTGTTTGTTATTGAGACGTCGTAAAAAAATGCGCTGGGATGCTGGGAAATCCTTAGGTGTCCTTCACGTGCGTCATTCATTTGGCGATTTTAACGTGATGTTAACGCAAGTAACGTCTGAACTGTGAAGCACTGTGTTTATTTCTTAAGGTTGAGGTGTTTATACCCCGTAAAGGCTGCAGAGAGAGTCATTCATCGCACCGCTGAAGAGGAACCATTGGCCACATGGAGAATGGAGACTGGGCTCACATGGTAAATATAAACGGATGTGCAAAACATGGAAATATACATAAGAAAAGCCGTATGTTTTGGGTGGTCGCTATTGATATTTGCTAGGCCTGCCTGCCTAGAAACCCCCATGTCTTTATAATATTCTTGTGCTAATATCGTTATGGTGCTTCGCCACGCAGTGTTTTGTGTGTCTCCAGGGTGTCGCTAGACCAGGGTTATTTAGACCCGGTCCTGGAGGGCCGCCGTACAGCGGGGTTTATCCTCGGTTTAGCTTGTTAAACACACCTGATCCAGCTAATCAGGGTTTTGCTAGCACTGAAACCTCCCAGGCAGGTGCACCGAGGCAAGCTGGAGCTGAACTCTTCAGGACGACGAATTCAGGCTGTTGGGCATTAGCCCGTTTCACACAGCGATGCTAGTAAATTGCCACAAGATTACTGAAACTACTTTACTGGTAAACGCCAAAAATGCGCCATTCACTGCATTCAGATATCCGTTTATCATGGTATTGGTAAACTGCGACATGCTCAACCAGACAAATTACCATTAAACAGCTGCGCCTCCCAGTTTTTACCACATTACCAGTATTTTTAAAAAGGTCCTCTTCGCACATGATCTCGTTGTGGAAATTTACCGGTATTTTACCAGATTTACCATTTATGTGTGAAAGAGGCTTGCAAGAGTGGTTGCTTGCCACTTTGCTTGCCACTTTAAGAACATAACGACCAATAATTCAAAGAGGAAATGAAAACTAGCTTGAAGAGACGGCCATTTTATCTAATGGTCCATTCTGTCCGAGAGTAAAAGTGTAAACAGGAAGTTGGTTGCTAGTCACCGGCATAGATGTAGAATAGCGTATAGTGTATATATAGTATATGTAGATGCCTTATTGGTGACTGTACGGAAGCCGTCTGCCAAATTGTAACGGTCAACTTGACATCATTTACCATAGTGAACGCTGAATATTTTAAAGATGCCAGAATCTTGCACAGAACAGCTCGACGGCTCTGTTCAAATCTACAGTATGGCGAGTTAAGTCAAGTTGACATGATGGCAAGCTGATATGACGTGCTTGAATCGGTCAAAAAAAGGGGGGGGGTGTATATATATCTAGACATTGGCAGTACTACAGTGGGCTACTCAAATTTTGCAATAGTCTCTGGTGTTAAATTAATGTTTATTGCATATTTCAGTTCACCATGATGGTGTTTGGTGCTTGTGTGAATGACACTGAGCACCTTCTATATATGTTCAAAAAAAGCTGTTCGTGATGGGCTTTGGTTCATTACGTGACTTTCTCATCAACGCCTGCATTTGGTGGTTATCGGTGTATTTCAATGTACAAAACAGATTTCAGTACTCTTAATTGGTTGGTATATTAACAGTGTATCAGTTAACGAAATTACGGTATTTAACTGTAAATTTAACTTAAAACCCTCAAACCTAAAATGGTATTACCATATTTTTTTACAGTCGAATTCCAGCAACGACAGCTGCCATTTTTTTTCGTAATTTTTTTGTTTTTTCCAGTGTAGGTTGCTCTTAGCAGCACAGAATAAAGTGGCCCATTCCAGTTTCCTGCGTTTTTTGCCAATGCCTAATAAAACTAAGTATATTACAGCGTGACAGCATGTTGTCATATCGTAAGACAATTTGTGTTGCAAATGATATTCCTCTTTTTTTGTTTTGGGCGTAGGCATTGCCATATAAACCAACGCACGTTCCATAAAGCGAAAGCGCACATCTGGACACACAGTTGGGATATGAACAGTTGCGATACACTGTGTTGATTTGTCAGTCGTTTAGATTGGATTCCAATCAAATATGCACAAAATTAGATTTGGGCTAACAGTCTGAATAAGGCTTTAGTTTACACACTAGAGTTTCCATAGAAATCGGTGTTCTCAAGAGTAGTGAAAACAGCAGATTGCTGGACCCCAACAAATCCTCCTGGGTCAAACAGTTCACTAGAAAATCCAATCCAGCTGAAGTTCTGCTGGGAAGCAACATAAGTTTGAAAGTCGATGGTTAAATGTTTGTAGTATCAGTACAAGCACCATCTTGACAGGAACGAAATGCATATTATGTTTGTGTTCTTCTTTGTTGTAGATGATGGATACGGTTACCCTTAACGTTGGTGGCCACTTGTACACCACATCGCTCTCCACCCTCCAACGTTATCCGGACTCTATGTTGGGTGCAATGTTTCGTGGTGACTTTCCCACCGCACGAGACGCCCAGGGCAACTATTTCATAGATCGAGACGGTCCTCTATTCCGTTACATCTTAAACTTTTTACGAACGTCGAAACTGACTCTGCCATGTGACTTCAAAGAAACCGAGCTCCTTCGGAAGGAAGCAGACTTCTATCAGATCGAGCCCTTGATCCAGTGTTTAGGAGACACCAAACCACTTTATCCATTGGACACTTTTGAGCAAGTGGTAGAACTTTCAAGTACTCGTAAACTGTCCAAGTACTCAAACCCGGTGGCGGTCATTATCACCCAGCTCACGATCACCACCAAAGTTCACGCGCTACTTGAAGGCATCTCCAACAACTTCACCAGATGGAATAAACACATGATGGACACCAGAGACTTTCAAGTGTCTTTTACCTTTGGACCATGTGATTACCACCAAGAGGTTTCCCTTCGGGTGCATCTGGTGGAGTACATCTCCAAGCAAGGCTTCACGATTCGCAACACGCGGGTGCATCACATGAGCGAACGCGCCAACGAGAACACGGTAGAACATCACTGGACATTTTGTAGAGTTGCGCAAAAGGTTGAAGACTGATCGACGCTGCATTCATGTCAGAACTTTAAAGATATTTATTGGTAAATTCCAAGCAATTTGAGCATTAACGAGTTTAACAAAGATAGGAGTGATTTTTAAGAGTTGCAAACTCGTAATTAAGGTAATTATTGTTTGAGGTAGCCAGTAATGAACAGAATGAAAATGTTTTTGTTGTATTTGGGCAAATTGTGTTATGTTCATCTTCTCAACCACTTTAGATGTTCATAGACAAAAGAAACCTAAACAATTTCTAGAACTACTATATACCTCATGCCTGGAAAAAGTGACCCAATTTTTTTTTAAAATTGTCAGATCCATATGCAACTTGAATCTGCATATATCTGAAATGTTAATATATGTAATGCATCAATGTTAAATATACAGTATTCAGTTGTATTTATAGTATTTCTGCAGATATTTTGTCCTGTGATTGTCTTTCAACTATAAATGGTTTGCATGATTCTATGGTATCTGCACTATTGTTGATTCAGTAATATTTCCTCTTTGAAATATGTGTAAACGGCTTAATTCGCATTATGCTCAATATGTTTTCTTGCCCAAAGCTTTAAGCAAACAATACCTCTTTGGCTTCTAGACCAAAATTTGGAGTTAATGTCCCATTTAAAAGTGATTTTGGTCTCAAAATGCATGCAAGACTCGAGTTAGTACCTGTGAAGCTAAGAACATCCATTAAAATTGAAGAGTTCATTCATGTGTGTAATGAATTTGACCTACACATTAAAAACAAGTGTTTCATCATATATTATTATTTGGTTGTAGATGTCTTGGAATAACATTTCATTGGAAGAACCTTTTGGTTTTATCATTGTAATTAATTTAAATTATCATTTTAATGGGAAAGTTACTTTCAGATGCCACTCTTTCAAATGCAATAACTTGAATAAATAACTGGATTATCTAAATATATCTGATTTTGTTTATTTATATATATATTATATTATAAGGTCGCTTATACCATCATTTGTGTTGAGACTCATAAAAGCGCAACGCAAGAAGTTGAAAATGGCAGATGTAATATATGTATAATTAATTTTTTGTGTATTAGTCACAATCTTCAAATTACAAAAATCTGTAAACATGCTCTCTTTTTGTGAATATGGCATTTAAAGTGGCAGTGTGTATTTCTGTGCCGCTAACAACACCAAATGAAATTTCAGTCTGTTTGTTTGACTGGTGTTGCATAGCAACAATAACTCAACCAATGGTTTGGGGTGAGGGATGTTTGTCAGATCAATGATAAATGGGGAAATTTGTTTAAATAGTCTTTTAACGCATACTGCAGTTTTAGCATTTAAATATTTAACAACAGTATATGAGTAGTGAAACAAATTGCAATGACCACAGAAGAAGCTGGTAGCTCATTAGCTATGCTTCCCCTGTTTTTGTTATTTTATTATTAATCATAAAAAGCTTTGTGCAATGGCCTATTAGGACTGAGAGCTTTAGCGTATTTCTGTCAGCTAGCATTGTGGTTTTATTGATAATTTACTCAGGATTTGTGGTGCTGCCACAAATCTAAAAGTGATGTTTACTGGTAATGTGTGTGTGTGTGTGTGTGTGTGTGTGTGTGTGTGTGTGTGTGTATGTGTGCGCGTATGTGTGTATCTTTGCAGGTATGCCAGTTCTATTTTGGTGTTGTCTAATATATTGCGTCTACGCTGTGGCAATTTGTTTTTCTTAAGAAAAGGTAAGTGACGTCATGCTAGGGTGGTTGCCATGGAGTTGCAAGGTAGTTGTTTTTAGCACATTACTATGCAGTTGCTAAGGTGCTCTGTGTGGTTGCTAGGTGGTTGCTCACTATCCTCAGTAAAAGAATAGCTCACTACCAAATCTCTGATACATTTGTCTCTAGATTTTAAGACCCACCCTTCAATACAAAGCATTTTTGCCGGTTAGCATGGTAGCTTCAGCTCCTGCTGGTAGATGCTGCAACTACACCAACTGCCTGCAAGAAAAGCTAAGGAAGCTAATGCTAAGATGCTAATGCTTCTTTAGAGGTACAGTGTTGTGTTTATTAAAACTCGGCAAATACTTTATTATCCAATGTTTAAAAAAGTGTTTCTTGCGCACGTTCTTTGTTCATTCGTGTATATTATTTTAAGCTTTCTTCATTGCAGGTTGTCCTAATTTCTGTCTCGTCTGGCATTGACTCGCCCACCAAATAAAACAAAATGGCCGCCACGAGAAGGACTGAGAGCATGCCCCTCCAAACCAAAGCGTAATAATTTTAAGACAAATAACAGCAATTTCATTATCAAAAAACACATGGTAAATAAATAAATGATGCAATAGTAGTACGGTGTGTAGGTCTACAGTGATCAATACGGAGCTGTGCTTTATTTAAAAATCTATACAAATAAAGAGACGTTTGATGCATTATATTTGCTATTTACTTAAAGCCGCAATTTCACACAGCCACATTTCTGCAAAATATGTGCTTGGAAGTTCAACTTCTAGCGGTGTCCTTTTGTATTTTTCCAAGTAAATAGTTATAATTCCAACAATCCTATCATTGTTGAGAATGTACTTTAATTTGTGGGGGTTGGGCTCTTGCTTGCCCATCCCCCACTGCCAAACTACAAACCCTGTCGGAATATAATCTAATAATATTTTTTGTCATATGTTTATATATATATATATATATATATATATATATATATATATATATATATATATATATATATATATATATATATATATATATATACGCACATCCGGTTATGTACGATAATACTATATTAATAAGAATAAAATGCATATCAGTTTGATAATGTAATGTTTTGTGGTGAGTGTTTTCCTTTTATGTTGCGCGCGTGTTTCTGAAACGCCTTCCAACGACGTCGTGAAAATCTTTCTCGATCCTCATAAACAATTTTCAAGCTAGCTAGCTATTTTCGCGGTAGCCCCGCCCCTCCTTCCAGTCAGCCACTCCGAAACGCTCGCCCTCCGAGGCTTTGAGAGCCATTTTTGTTTCATGGCAGGGAGCTCGGCGGCTCTCGTTTCAATGCTCTCAGAAGGGACTCGGTAAAAGGTAAGACGTTTGAAAAAAAAAAAACATATATATGTGTGTTTCTCGGAGGAGCAAGCGCGGGCTTATAGCGGTGCGACGTTTAACTTCGAGCGGCTTCGCCGTGAAGACTTCGCGTGTGGCTTATGCTCAACTACATTTTAGCCTGGCTTTTTCGCGTATTAGTTTTTCTCAAGTAGACACCCGAAGTGGGGCTGAAAAACGTCTGCTGTCTTTGAAGCGTTGTTATACGATCTATCGGAGAGGCGGCGTTCAACCGGTTAGTGTCAGGCGATTGTTTATCTCCCCTTTTCGCCAGCCGAACGTTCCTCTATTGTATTGTTGCATCGCCATTTGAAATGTTATTGAACGCTGAATTATTGACGTTTGCCGCTACGAGCCCCTGCTTTCGCGGTGTCACTTCGCCTCCTGCGTATCGTTCGATCTGCTTTAACGCTTCGGTTGCTAAGGAAGATTAATTTAGCGTGTAAAGACCGGATCTGTGTATTTTCGTACGCACCCGGTTACGTCAAAGCTCGCGAAGTATCGCAGTCCTAGCGCGATCTAGCTACTAGAAAGACATGCCCGTGCTGCGAATTTAAACACAGGCGCGGACTTAAAACCTTTCATTACAACAGCAACAAACACGGAACCAAATGCATGTGGGGTTTTTTTATTTTTGCTAACTTTTTCAATTAAATAAAATAGGATTTGCACGTAAGCTAAATTTTTTTTAAAGCGTGTTTGTATGAAATTAGCTTAAGTGTCAACGATTGTAACAATAATACATTTCCAAAATACATTATTTTGAATTATTTGAGCGTTTTGGGGGGTTTTTTTCATAAAAAGAGCGAATTTTTCGGTTAAAGGGACGCTCCACTATTTTTGAAAACAGGCTTATTTTGCGTCTCCCCTGGAGATAAACGGTCGAGTTGTTCCGTTTTCGGACACATCCGGGTCTGGCGGTGGCACTTTTAGCTGTAGCTTAGCATAGATCATTGAATCTGATTGGACCGTTGCATTTAAAAAAAAAATCCCGTTATTTTTCCTATTTAAGACTTGACTCTTCTCTCTCATTTTTGTATAATACTTAAGTAACTTCGCTGCAGTCATATTACGCCGATCCTGAAAATAATCCCCAGCATTTCAGCCCTGCGTAATATGACGCATAAGGCGCAATGATATTGCACAGCGCCTGAAAGTAGTCCCCAGCATTTTCAGGTGCTGTGAGTTAAACGGTCGTGTTGTTCCGTTTTCGGATCCATTCTGACACATCCGGGTCTGGCGGTGGCACTTTTAGCTGTAGCTTAGCATAGATCATTGAATCTGATTAGACCGTTAGCATTTTAAAAAAATCCTGTTATTTTTCCTATTTAAAACTTGACTCTTCTCTCTCATTTTTGTATAATACTTAAGTAACTGCAGTCATATTACGCCTATCCTAAAAGTAGTCCCCAGCTTTTCAGGTGCTGCATAATATCATTGTGCCTGCTGCACCCATGGTACGGCAGCAAAGTTCCTTGATCATTACGCCAGAATGAGAGTATAGTTCCTAGACATATCACCAAGTAGCTTGCGATTTACAACTTGCTCAGCGTGCTTCTTTTTAAAACATTGTTAGAATGAGAAAACTGACAGTAAACGATTGTTAGCGCTTTAGCACCTCTAGTGGTATTTTTTTTTCAGTTTTCAGTCATGTGACCGGTTCGACGACATGGAGGGCAACACATCCGTACCACTGCAGCACAAGCATGTCAATTTTTTTTATCTGCAGTTATTTCTATCACCTCTAAAAACAGTACAACTAAGGTGTGCGTATGTATGTGTGTGAACACAATTCAATGCAATTTGCAATGTATGTTAATCCCCTGCTGCAATATTACAATCATTAAACAGTGTTACAAAACGTTGTAGAATAACTTAAGTTATTTTTTATCAAATTCTGTATTTGCTGTATTAATGGTGCATAATCTATACATTCAGTTGATGGAAAAGCGACGTGTATTCGCAAAAGGCATCAACTAGCTTTCGTAGCTAGAAGTGCTTGCATACTTTTTACTTTCCCGCAGCATTAGTTCCAACACAAATCAGAAACGGCTGCCTCTTATGTTCAGCTCATCCTGAAGACTTTGATTAGCTTTTTCAGGTGTGTTTGATTAGGGTTGGGGCTAAACCCGACAGGACAGTGGCACTGACTTCACCACAAGCGAAATTCTGAATCGAAACAATGAATTCAATTGGAACTATTCACACCTAGGATGAACGTTGATGGCAGTGTAGGCTACACTATGATTTTATTTCATTTTTTTGCAAATGGACCAAAAAACCTCACTGAGCAGTATTTCTAGTTATTGGTGCATTCTCTTGCCCTGATGTTCTAGATGTTCTTCTAGTCTAGATGTCTGTTTACGTACCTTTTACATTTGGAAAATTCCATTTTAGAGCGATGCTTTGTTGAAACATTCAATACCCCTAAGATACGCATTAAGCTAGCTTGCGGTCTGATCTTCGACCAGTTTTCTGAATGTCGGTGCGAACGACTGGCGTAGTTCATCGTTTACTTACACCTAGTAGCCTGTTAACGTTCATTTCGGTTGGTTGGGGACGCACGAGTGTAAACGGAATCCGAAATGTTTCGCGATCTGGTCAAAACATGCCAGCAACGCGATTTACGTAACCTTCTGAAAATTAAAGTGGTTACGCTTTTGCAACACTGGCTGAACACAAGCGGTTCCGTTCACACCAGGTGCAAGCATTTGCATACTGACAATCCAACGTTTTGTTTGTTTTTGTTGTTGTATTTGAAGAAGAAAATGCAAAAGAAAACGGAGTAACCGGTGTGAGCTTATTCCAGTTTCATGAGCCACTTCTGATATGCAATCTGGCGTTTTAGTGGCAGCCATTTTGTCAGTTGTCATTGATTGGATTGCTGTTATCTTTGCAACATGGTGTTTTTTGGTGTCCACAGTAAAACGTTCAGCACGCAGACCGTATCTCCCAAACTGCATCAAATTCTTGATCTGTGTTGCTGTGTTTCTTCTCTCTCTTTTTTCAGACCAGCTTAAAAATGTAAAATATGAATTTGGATTTCCTTTTAGCCTGGAAAACACTCAATAGATCTTTCAGATGTAAGATGTTGCTCATCTCACGGTTGGTGTTGAGCGATGTGCTCCGTAGTGTCCTGTCGTCAGCCTTCGAGGTTGTTGATTCATGATATCACATGCTAATTTAATTATTGACAGATTTTCTTAGCTGGGACTGAACCAACTCCAAAGTAAAAGCAGCGTATTGTTAGTGGAATCTGTTACTTACCCATGTCTTTTTAGTCAAGTAGAATATGTACGTCATGCCGTATTATTTTTAATATGTCTGTGTTTGTATTTAGCATGATCGCATTTTCATAAAACATTGCAAGTTGCTAATTATAATGCGTATGTGTGAATTTATTCACACGATGGTATAATCGGCTCTTATACTTCCCTTGCATATACGTCTGGACTTTACGATGAGAGACAAATTCAGTTAGTGAGCACACACTGAACAAAACTGAACACCTCTTATTGGCCATTGAATTCATGAGCTCAACAGAATCATATGTGATTGGATAGAACCCAAAACCTTGTAAAAATTGGTAAAAAGAAATATAATGGAACAATTAATCCCTGATATTAAAAGAAAATAATACTAGTCTAATAATAATGTTATTATTGTTATCATCACAGGCAATATATCTAACTTTCATTAATATGATTGTTGTCATTTCTGGTCTTTCGGTGAATTGCATGAATTTAATTGGTTAAGTTGGTAACGCGAGCTGCAGAACAATTGGTTTAACAAAAGCTTTATTAAAGGAATAGTTCATTCAAAAAAGAAAATTATGCCATAATCTTCTCCCCCCTGAAGCCATCTTAGATGCATATCACTTTCTTGTTTTAGACGAACACAGAAACACAAAAAAATGTATCATGGCAGGTGGATAACAGACATAATTTTGAAGCTCCTTAAACTGGATAAATCCACAAGTACTGCGTCAGAAAACGTACCTATATGGGGATTATTGTATATGTATTCTGAAGCGCTTTTTTTTTTTTTTTTTTTTTTTTTTTTGGTAACACAAATATTTCTCATTTAAAACTCCAACCTAAATCACTGACTTCCAGGCAATGGCCGCATGCGTGACCGTGAGAGCGGCAAGGTCTGGCTTCTTGGCTGACCTCTGACACAACGTATGGCGTGAGCTGAAGCTTATTTTTGAATCCATTTTCAAATTATTTCAAATTTTATGTATTAATATAAATGCAATTACATCGGCCTTATTCCACCCTGCTTTTCAAAATGTCAGCATAGTACAAAAAAAAAACCCAAACAATATCAGGCGACCATTAGACATGTCTATCTTGGTTTAATAGATTGGTTGGTTGCAAAGCGAATGTTTGGACTTTAGCTAGCATAATTGCTCTTCGGTGCTAAAGCGTCCATTTTAAATGAACTCATCAGACAAACCAATCTGATTCTTGAATGAAACGCAGTGAAAAATTGATCTAATCTGTTCAGGGCTTTGTTGATTTGGTTTGATAAATATTTTGAGTTTCATGTCCCAAATGTTTCTTAGCCATTATATTTTGAATCATCAATTGTGGACTTTAATAAAATTTATTTGGGAAGCAATGCTGCTTGGGATATTACAACTTGTCTTCATAGATGGTATGTGGAGTGTTTTGTCTAACTGCACTGGCATATCTTTTTACTTGCTTATGTTTGAAACAAATTCAATCTCGCATAGCCAGACCTTCAGCCGTCAATCTGAAGGTCTGGAATACATGGTGGCATTCGCATCATCACAGTTGTACATTTTATACGGTAAAATGGATCTGGTTTCAAAGCCAAACACGGCGGCATCGATCTGAAAGTATTTAAGTTTCAAACCAGAAGATAAAGCTAAAATAGAAATATCTGCGAAAAGTTCTAACACCATGAACCTACGGACTCTCCACTGAATTTCGCTGAAATTCAGAAGAAATCCATGACCGCTCATCCGTCTCATCAGTTGCCTTCTCAGGCTTTGAGCGATCGACCACAGCGGCGTTGTATGGTGGAATATTTACAGTCTGTCGATTATGGACGCTTTGTTTATTTCAGATGAGTCAGAATGTTAAAGAACACTTGTCCCCCGAAAAATTCAGCTCGATTCAACCAATTAGATGATGACTTCAAAACTCGTAAAGTGTGCCATATGCATCAGACCTTTAGCTAACAACCGAATAATGACGTGTTCAAATATAAGCAAGTGTTAATGCAGCAAATATGTCAGCAGTGTAAAAGCTTTTAAAAGCGCCGTAGAAAGATCGGTCGGAACGCGAAATAAGATATTTTTTTTGGGATGCACAATATATCGGCCACCATATTGGTACAGGCTGATGCATGTTAATTTTTCTGTTATCTGTATCGGGCTCGTAAAAAGGCCAAGTCTCTCATAAAGGCTAAAATATAAATGAAAGCGCGCTTCATTTGAAGTACATTGAGACCTTAAGGGATTTCCCATGGCTGGTGTCAGCACTTGTCAATGCTTTGAATGGGGCTTGGTATCTTTCAGATATTCAATCTATACTGATACCTTGACTTCAATACCTGTTCCTGAATTATATATTTTCTTCAAGTTTCCATGATGGAGAGTGGTTTAACACAAAGCAGTTGTTGGTACACTGCTATCTATTTTGCCGCACACTCAGCATATAGATAACTTGTTGTTATCAGACTGAAGGATCCTGACACACATTTATGACGGTACCATGGTGCGTGTGTGCATTCCTCTTGCTTGTAAACAAGGTGCAGCACACCCGGACGCTATTATCTTGAAATCGAAGGCTACAACTTACATTTCAACCACATTGTATGGCAAAAACACACTAGAACTCAACTGTAAATGATTTTCAAGTGACCGAACACTTGAAGGTTTAGAGTTTTGAGTAAAAACGCAATGTTTGTAATCTTATGAATTGTCTTGCGCTAAACCGGTCACGTGTAGTGTGCATGGGCAATGCCAGTACGGGCTAAGATCATTTTTACTTTGAAACACTGTTTGATGAAATGAAAATAGGGCTGTCGCTGTGAATTTCCCTTGCCGTAGTTTTGAGTGGCTCAAAAGTGAGAAATACGGTATTTCCCCTTTTATGGGGTGGAAGGAACGCACGACATGGAGAGCTCAAACAAGTGAGTTGAGGTGAGTCGGTGGTCTCGGTGAGGGGCTTACGGGGGCTGAGCCAGTGCGGTACTCGTGGCTTGGCTGACCGGTCACACTCTGGTCTCTGGAATGTAAGGGAGAAAACATGTTGGGTCTAAGCTTCGTGGAGAAAAAGTCTCTCTCACCGTCGGGCCTCACGCGGCTTATCTTGCTACGGGCTGATGATTTCCAGCTGTGGCCAATCAGCCCGTGATGAACACTTGCAGGTGTTCCACGTCCGTTTCCAGGGCAACGCTGATGTGAACTCGGGACGACCGTCACACTATATATAATATAGTACAATATAATCTAAACAGTTTGTGATCCTCAAATCTGACTGGACAGCTTCTTCTCTTGGTATGTCACCTAGATGGGCTGTCAGACAATGCAGTTTCACTGCTGTACCACAAGATGGTGGCAGCGAAAACGCTGATTCATTCAGAGATTTAATTACACAAACTGTTTCAAATCATTTTAACTTTGAGCAGACTTAGTTGACCAGCAATGCGTTGATGCTAAGACAGATTTTGTGTTCCTTGGATATGACTTTCATAAATATACATGACTCGGCCTTGAAGGGCAGACGTGGGTAATCACACACGATCGGGTGATTTCTCTCTCTTTCGTTCGCTGTCTGTTTAAGCTGGTTAAGTGGAAATCTACTGAACCTTTGTGCAAATCAACATGGTACTCGTTTCTATTGCTAATATTCAATCAGAAACCTTGCGAGAAAAAAAAAATGCGAATAGAGTGGTTGCTGCAGTTGTTGCGTTCCTCTGCGGTTATGCTTATGAGATATGCTTGCGGTTATTGCAACGGCCCTAAATGAAAACACACGTAGCCTTATCTCTTATATTGAGGTTGGGATACTTACACACTACAGCATCACGTTTGAGCCATGTCTCTGGGCATAACTGACGTAAACTAGTGTTTGTTCTTGATGCATCACCAGAGGCAATTTCCAGCACTTGATTTATGTATATCAAACATGCTGCATGCTTACTGGTTCACAGATGTTGATGAGATTTACCATTTAGGTATCGAAATTTGGTACGGTACTACAAGACATTTTTTTTGTTACTTGATAGCAGCAAGGCAATTCGGTGGATGCTTAAAGAGGTATCAAACTCGATACCCAACCCTAGCATTGAATCAATGTCATTGATCTCCATCAGCTTCAGTGTTACCATGGTAATGCTCGTTGATTGAGGCTTGTGAAGCTCAGAGCTGTGGCAGCTGTGGTTGCCAGGACTTCACAATAAAAAAATATGGTTGCAGTGTTACTATACTTGGATTACTGTACATTTTACAGAACCTTTAATGTTATATGACTTTGTTCTGTTAAGATGAATCCAATCAAAGTTGTATTGAAAATTGTCCTTGCACTTCCAAGCTTTATAATGGCAGTATAATGGTGTTTTCCAACAGTCCAAAAGTAGTAAAATAAAAACGATTCCCCAAAACGTTCATGTTCGCTTTGTGTTTGTTTGTCCTCAAGCGGCTCCAGTTAAACGCATTTGCATTTTCGAAGTTGATACAGTCAATTGTTTTCAGAGCAGGACAAATCATCTGATGTATCGAAACAGATCTGTGCATTAGTCTGAATGAAGCCTGTTAAGGCTGTCACTATCTCAGATCACATCAGTAATAATCAAATGACAATAATTCTGAGGGGAAAAAAACTGAACTCATAAATATTGTCTGTAAACATTCAGATTTACACTTAACACTTATTTTAAGTAACCGTTTTAAAAAGTAGCCTGCTCATATAATAAAGTATGTTTTGCACACAATATTTACATTTTTATATAAAAATGTAGCCATGTGCAACTGCCATGTGAAAACTGAGAAAGTGAAGCTTTGTGATATTGATAATAACTGTAAATTACTTGAATTGAATTGTGAGACCAAGATTCACACCTTTTTGACGCACATTTCAACTATAAACAAAAAGCATAGAAACTCCAATCGATCGATTTTTATAGCAGAATAATTAAATGGGGAAAAAACGTAGATAAAGTGTTGTATTGGAATCAGGTCGTGACTCTCAGAATCGGAATTCCCACCCCTGTTAGGGACACCGATCAGGATTTTTACGGCTGAACAAAGATCTTTGTTCATCTTTGGTACAATTTTTTTTTATATATATTTTTGATGAAATTGTAGAGCTATCCGACCACCCAGAGATGAAAACCAATCTGAAATGTAGTACGTAAATTGGTAAAACAGTCAATGTGTCGCCTTGTTTATGCTTTGGTGGGAAAGCTTGCATATGCTTTGATATAAGGTTTAATACTGTCCAATATAAGACTGAAGAGGAAAAGTTGGGTAATTATTTATTTATTTTGATTACTTGCAAGTGAATTAAATCATAAATTGTGCAAATATATATTTGTGATATTTTGTGCATATAATAAATGTTTATTTAATAGCAGCCCACTATAAATATTATTATTTTGCCGTTACCCTGTATGGCTCCACCAAAGTTTTGCTCCGTCCTCCACGTGGTGTCAAGTCTATTCTTAGACGGGCAGTGTAACGAACCACTTTAGAAACCAGTTTATAAACGCCACTTGAACGTTTGAATCAGCTCCTGTGCCTGTGGAGCTAGTTGCGATCGGTTTGTGAGATCTACCAACTGTATGGTATGAGCTATAAAATTCAGATACCGAACTCCGGCCACTCAATCAAAGAATCCTATTATTTACTATTACCCACATCTCTCGTGCTTCCTTACTCTAGCTTCTTGAGTACGGTTGCATTGTGTCCTGTTGTAGTTTTCCTGGCCCACAGTGATTTGAAATTCAGAAACTACCTTGAAGAAGATCATGAATCCCCTGATGCTAAATGTGGAATTCACCTAACCATTCACTTTGTTCTTGATGCATCAACGCATCTCAGTATTTTATCACAGGCGTAGTTCCAAATCTTCTGGATTAGAATAATTCAACAAGCCTTGCAAATTCCTTTTTGGAAATATTACAATTATTATCAAAATAGTTCTGTTTGGTTACAGTTTAGAGAGAAATCGTAGGGAAGTAGAACAATTTGCCAAGATAAAATTGACCAGAATTCCTGTATGTTTTATTGTAAGAGTTTATTTAATTTAATGTTTTGTTTAATTCGATTGAAGCGAACTCTGGTTCGTTTTTCGCTTTGGTGTGGACCTTTTGGGAAGGTATGAATGCAGCAATACTCGGTGTGGAGCAAACAACTGTGTCGAGATCCAGCTGAGGTGGTGGTCTTGGTTCACTTCTAAACGAACCTTGGTACGGTTGAATGGATGAGATTAACATATGTGTAGTTTACAATTTCTGGTTCACCTGCAAAAAGAGCAGTGTAAAAGCAAACCGCACCAAACAAAAAAAAAAAATCAACATTGTATTTGGTCCGTACCAAAGCAAGTGGACTTTTCGGGTGTAAATGGACCTTAAGTCTGAAGCTAAAACTTTACATACAGTTGAATTTATTCTCAACCACAAAATATTCTTGGGACAGTTATTCATGCTACTCTGTTTGTGTGGAATAAAAGCCCTACTAGCTACTTTACTTGAGCATACTTTATTTAGTGGAGTATTATAGTTGAAGAGCACTTTTAAAGAACTGTCGGAGGAAAAAAAATCTGTTCAAACTGCATTACCAGGATGTTGTGATTAGTTGAGTCATGGTACTGTTTTGACCTAAAGCAAACAATAAAAACATTGTTTTGCCAAACTGCATCAGTCAAGACTGGTTGGGATAATTTAGAGCGACTAGTTTAAAACTAGGTCTACATCTAGGAAGACACAATCATAACTATCAGCAGACTTTTCAGACAAGCAAGTTATGGATAACCTTGTTGGACAACTACCTCAATCGCTGTTGTGTGCTTGAAATAAGTTTAACCTGTTTTTTGATCAAACAGTAATACATTTGCTGTTTCATTTGTTGCTAGTGCTTTTCATATTAGATCATATAAATTGCAATTCATGTGTGTTTTTTAAAATCATTACCTTTTATTATTCTTTTCATATTCACAGACACCTGAAGTCCTTATGCATACCAGCTGTGAAGGTGCACCATGAATTTTGAAGAGCAGGGCATGGGGAGGGTAGTCCATTCCTGGGCCAGATTTGCCCCAGCTGGGCAAACTGCCCTCGAAGAGGCCCTGAGGGTCTTTAACCCCATGTCCAAGGATCTGTCGGACACTGAAAGACAAATGGCGTCCTTTCTTAAAGAGCTGAGGAAAGAGGGAGCCAAGCCTGTGATTTTGAGAAGCAAGGATGTATATGGATACACGTCTTGCACCACAGAACCTATCTCTTCCAGGATTGGCAGCAAGGTTCAGAGAGTGCAGAAACCTTGCAAGAAGCGAGGTCGGAAAGGTTTAAGCAAGTCCAAGGATGTGAATTATGCGATGCTCAGTAGAGCGGCAAAAGACATTCTACAAAACCAACCCAAGATCCTGCTTAAAAATCTCTCAGTGGACAGTCTTAAGCAGAACGTTGCGTCTGCAATGCTAGATAAACATTCTGTTCAAGCGCAGCAGTGCCTCAAACTAACAAACATAAAGGGGTTGACCGGAGGCCACACCGCAAGATTGCAGATTCATTTTGGTTCGGATTCCAAAAGCACCCCCAGTTTTGCTCTGGGACGGCCACCAGATCTCTCCGGAATCCCCCACTCTCCAACGGAAAATGGCAGTCAGACGTCAAATGTAGTTGCCTTGGACAACAAACGTGTTTTGTCATGTCCGTTCAAAGTAGACGATGCCCTTATTGGAGACTCTGCCCCGGTCGTCTGTCAAAATGGTTTCGGTCTTAAAGATGGTAGCATTTATAAAAAGATCGAAACCGTATCAGGTAAACCTGATGTGATGACCAGCGGTCTGGACAATGGTTCGGTGAGGAGACTCCGCTTCCAAAGCTATAACTGGTCCCAGTCTACACTCACCAACGGCCAAGACGTTTCTAGACTGAATGGCAATGGTCTTGAATGGAAGGTTATAAAAGTAGACGATTCGGTCACAGACGAGGAGGTGAGAAGGAAGGCACAGAAAATCTTGCAAGTTAACTTGTCGCCTGTGATACAGATCCATCCTCTTGTTGACTCTGTATAGACTCGTTCTGGGGAATTTTTGTTGTTGTTGTTTAGTTTCCTCTTCAGTTTTCTTGTTTCGCGAAGTTGCATTTGTGGAAACAACATCTAGGTTATCTCCGGTTGGGAGTATTGCAGTTACCTCCAAATTTTGCATTATCATCAAGTAGTTACTGACATCATAATCCAAAGATGAGATGTTTTTTTGTTTTTTTTCTGCTCTCACAGTATTTTGTTTTCCCCACACATCTACCTTTCTTTTGTGTGTTGTTTTTTTTATCTAACTTCTGAAGGATTTGACTAATGAACAAACCCTTATTTATGACTATGCAGTTCCCAGAATGTTCCTTGTGTTGGAATACTGTGGGCATGGACTGCTGTCTCACTGGATCATGGGAACAGACTGAATTTGTAGAGTCCTTGGATCCTGCTGATGTCAATGTCACCCAGGGACTTTTTTGACATCAACAGTTTTCTTTTTTTTTTGTAATATGTTAGTCTGCCGGCATAGACTGCATATGATATTTTTGTTTAGACTCTAACATGTTCAAATTGTGGGCACTTTTGCATTTTAATTTAATTTCAGGGCAAAATAAATGGCCTTATACTTTGAGAAGAGTGAAATGTAACTGAATCTTTGTACTTTTTCCTCCTTGGTGTACTTGTTTCTTTCTGCACTACATTTCTCATAAATTCCTCAAATGTTTCCTTTAATGTGCCAACCCTGGTTTGTCGTTTCTTTACAGTTTTGTTGGTGCCATGACCACAAAGAATTGCAAAAAAAAAAAAGCGCTTCATTTTCTGAGTTCTCAGCATCCCGTCGAGCAGTGGACTTGCTTGTCCATTGATTGAACGTACCTCAAACACTTGAATACGAAAATGTTGTCCTCATTAATCCTGCAGTTCATTCCATACATCCATAAGTTGGTTGGTTCATGTTTATGTTTGATGATTTGTGGCCATCTCGATTGCCTTTTATGCATTTAACCAAATTCTGTAAATTACAAACTGATTTTTAATAGGATGGTTTTGATCCAGCGTTAATTGGCGGTAGCAAAATGGAAAAGGAAAAATCCATTCAGGTTGTCTGTTAAATCTTGCTAAAGGCCATTGTTCTGCCTCGCCAGGATTCATTTGAGGATGATTAATGCGCATAGAGCAATCATTTTAAGGCACAACAGGGATGAATGCTTGCTTTTTGTGCAAAATAGGGAAGAGATATAGAATTAAGAGGCCTTTGCCATCTACTTTAGTTTGAATGCGAACCAATGGAGCAGTTTATTGGCGCCACAAGGCAAACGTTTAAAATGTTTTATAAATTTAATTTTCGAGTTGACCAACATATGGGTTTCATTTAAAAAAAAAACAACAAAAAAAAAAGTTTCGTTCACATGCAAAATACAACAATTTGGTTTCCTGTTAATCAGTTTTTATTTTCATCCAGTTGAATCTGTGACACTCAGAAGCTGTAAATGTCAGTGTTGTATCTTTAGTTACTGTTACCGAGTTGTGAATTAAAAATATGTTTGAGAAATGTTTGGTGTGGATTGCTTGAGTTTCAGTGTTTTTATTTTTGGGGTTTTTTCAAAGAACAGGCGACACCATTGGTTGGAAAAAAATAAAATAAAATCATGTCTCAAGACATCTCCGTTAGCTGTTTCGTGAGGTCTGGATGTTGTTGCATATTGTATGGCCAATACCATTAAATCTCATTTTAGAAATGAAGTTATTATAGTTCCTGCTATAAAATCAGACTGGATAAGAAACGTTAAAAGCACTTTTGAAATGTGCGCACCAACAAACGGCACAAATTCAATATTATATTAATATTTCAGGTTGCTTGGCAACCGTAAATGACTTACTGTTTGGCTAATGAACTTGGCAGATGTCATTTAGCAGATGAATTGCTTATCGTGATTATTGTTATTAGTATATTTAAATGTTTATTGAACATTGGTGTGTGTGTTGCCACAGTTAAGAGGGATTTTAGGCACTGTTTGATGTGCAGAACAGCATTTTTAAGCGTTAAAACCTTCTGCCGTATTGCTTTTCAGCAATCTCCCCCGGAACGTATGCATTTTAGAAACATTTAAAAAGATGTCACCTTTGGTTTTATAGATCATCTCAACTTCAGACTTTCCTTTTATTACGTTTTTGTTTTCATTAAAAAGCTGGGCAAGAAGTAACGGCTGTTCTTGAATCCAGTTTGGCTTTCTTTTACTTTTACGTGTCCAACCGTAAGTATTTCACTCCGTTACTCAAAAGGCTGTTTACATGCGTATCCACTAATTGTTTACGAGAAGCATACATGTAAGAGGTTAGCTGAACATATACTTGTTAAATTGGTGACATATTTGTGAAAATTAAGTTTTTTTTTTTTAAATTTGGCAACATAATATCGCACTCTACAGTATTTCTATGAATAAGTCTCTGACAGAGAGCCTTCTCTTATCGGCCAATCACTGTTCATAGTTAAGCCTGCTGACATCATCCACAGCAATGAGGTCAGCCCCGCCCTTACTCTTAGCTTAAGACTTCTCTCTATTCCTTAGTAAAATATTGTCTCGGCAGTGAACATTTGTACAACTTATTCACAAAGCTGCTGTTTTTCTTATTGGAAAGAGAAAATGTTTTGTAAATGTAGGCCCAGCATTTCAGCAAATCTCACAAATTCCAGTCAGAAAGCAGTACGAAAAGCAGTAAAAGATTTCTTCTGTGTTCGTGAAACGGGAGGGACATTGTAGTGTTGTGTATCATTTCAAACGTTTGTCATGGAGGACTGCGGTTTCTTTGACGTTGCCGTAGGGCTTTCGGTGGCCTCTATTTCCCTGCCTTTTCTGGTCTGGGCATGTCAATTTGGAGAAATGCCAATCTGGCCAGATTAAAATAAAGCTGCAAGAATTAATAATTGACGTTCACTGTGGTGCCTTATTTCACGCTATGTCCATATTTAAAAAGAGAATTGAAATGATAAGAGGAACACCGATAGTTCTTGTTTGGCATGGGGTGGCTCACCAAATGATGAGATCGCTTTTTTCTCAAAATGAATCCTTGTGGAGCATATATCTACTTACATATTTTATCCAGCTCCCTGAAACCATAAATCAAACAAACCCGCCACATTTTGTGTCAGCTATTGATAATCAACTGAATTTGCCTACGGTGGCTATTTATAAACAATACTGAATACAAACTGATTTCTAACTGATTAGACATACAGTCTCACAGCTTTAGCACCATATTAGCGCCAACAGGTGGCTAAGCCCCATCAAATCGTTCAGGCATTCTCAAAGTGAACCCTTCCTTGGGTGTACCAAAGCTTATGAAAATAACTCAATCTGTTCAAGCGTTATAGCCATAAAAGCAGCCATAACTGATAATTATATAATAGTGTGATTACAATCTGGCAACCAGCCTTGTACAAAGCGCATGATTTGTTTCCCCCAACCAGAAAAGCACCAACTCATTTTTTGCAGTGAATTAGTCAACTCAACCACACAGTTGACCAATTAAATCTTTAGAATTGTTTGTGGGTGGAGTTTGTGCTTTACTGATTCGGGGAGAAAAGATTACTTCCAAATAACCCCCCCTGCATTCCCAATTGGGCAGAAACGTGGTTAGGGACCTATTCTACCAAATTTTCTGTCTATAATGCTTATCGTTTGGGTTCAAAGATGTGTTTTTGTCTAGAAAGATAAGAAAAAATAAGTCGTGGGTTTTCACACTAACAAAAACAGTTCAGCAGTGTGACACAATAAATATGTAGGGATTGAACCAAGTCCACCAAACCAACACAAGGCCTAAACGTCTGGTCTCATCGCCGCATTCATTCTTTGGCATTTGAGGAACTCTGGCTGGCACGAGAGAACTTCAGATTACTGAATTATTGAAATGGCAGAAACTTCTTTTTGGAGCAAACATACGCCTCTCGGTGGCTCCCGAAGGCCTCTGGGACGTCTGTTCTGGGCATGTGGTTCTGGTGGACGGCCAGTTCTGGCCACATTCATAGAAACCGATGGCGAACATAATAAAAACGGTTAGACATTAAACAATTTATTTTAGCTATTTATCATGTAATTTGCTACATGTTTTGGAAGCAGTACTGGTCATTATCTGCGTGGTTTCGAGTTATTTTATACGTCTCTGCTCAGTGTAGTGCTTGGACTTTCACGTATATCATCTTTAGCCAAACATTTAGTTTTTCTGCCCAAAGCTGACATTTGCTCGTCGAACAACAGGTGCATTTTGATTCATCTCACCCAAATTGAGCAAATTCTTCTTCAACACCTGACCACCTCTCCTCATTTACTTCAAAGGTTTTTTTTAATCTTACAGAAAAGCTCCACATGCCATCTTGGCTGCATTGTAGTCTCCTCCTTTTATACATTTGAAAGCAAACACAATGAAAGGTGTGACGCAACACATTTGTGTGTGACCCAGAAGCCGCTGTGTCTGGAGTGGGGATGGGTGTCGTGCTTTGTTGCGAAAGAGCGCGATGAAATGGGGGGATGGGAGATGAGTGGAACCGGGAAAATGGTGGAGGAAAGCCCAGCTGTGAATGCACTGCAGTCCTCATTAGCTCAGGGTCCTAAAGTCCCCAGGCTAATTCCCAAATTACAAAAATTAGCACAAAAAAACTACTTAAAAATCAGTCTACAACACATTTAAAAACTATAAAGCTGTTAGGTCTCATTTTTATGACTTCCTTTATGAGGCCTAACACGCTCATTGTCGATGATTGATGACTAAATTATTACTACAGTCTTTGCAATGCAGCGCTGCATTGATATTAATCAAACATATCATCCCCCCAATTAATCACGTTTTCTCTATGATTTTTATGATGAATTAGCTTGAGCTGCTTTACATACAACACACAGTCCTTTAAAACTGTGTGTTGTAAGTATTTGTAGTTAACGTGATCTGTTTGTGGTTACGCTTAAAAAAAATTCAATACTAATAATCAATAAAGACCTCAAATTCCACACTTAAACTCAATTTGATGACTTCTCATTTCCAGTCTATTCGTTTCCAATCAACAGTTTAGTTTTCCTGTGAAATGGCATGAACAGGTGGCCGTTTTCCTCAGGGACATTTTCACCCATCTCCCTCTTGGGTTATGCTTCTGTCTTTAGTATGATCGAGCAAGACAAAAATACCCCTTCTATTATGTCGATGAGACCTATGGGATTATGCAGTGCAGTTTGGAGACATTAATTAGACCCCGGGTTTAGTCCCGGGGTGATTTACTTTGCCATTTTTCTAAGAAGAAAACAACAGGTAAACTAACAAATGCACCTAGTGATTTTAGCAGATATTTTATTGAACTGAAGGCACGGTGGTTGGCTGATGTTGTCTGGGACATAATTAGGGTATTTAAGTCTTTTATTTTTAGATTTAACCATATAGGTGTTGAGGCCTCCTCCTCTAGCCAGGCTCTCCAGCTGATTGCAGGTAATGAAAGGGACATGAGATCGGCACTGATGTCTGTGCTAGTCAATGAGGTTTGGTGTGTCTGTAGCAGCTGAATCCTGAAATAATCAAACACTGATTAGTACAAGTGTGATTGACCAGTAGTGACAAAGAAATGCATGTAGATAAAATTACAAGCACGTAGAAGGATGGTTTGTTTGTTTGTTTTTTTACCCCGAATGGCTCTGTAAATGCCCTGTAGCCACTGTATAAAGGGTTTGGGATGGATACTAAAGCAGGGTTTTTTGTGGAAGCACCGTCTTCATCATCATTCTGTTGAACGATAAATAAAACATTAATTCATAGGCGGATAGATAGATAGATAGATAGATAGATAGATAGATAGATAGATAGATAGATACTGGACAAAGAGAGAGGGATGATGGATGGATGGATAGATGGAGGGATGGAAAGACAGATAGATAGATAGATAGATCATGTCTTTGTTCATCAACCTAAATATCTGAAGCTGCATTAAGTGAACAAACCTTAAAATACTGGAAGCGAAAGGCGTCGTTCTTGTGCTTGAGGATGTAGTATGCGAGTCCAGCAACAATACCAACTATAGCAAAGACAATCAACACAGTGGTGACTGCGACCCCGCTGGACTGTGAGATTGGAAGAACGGCTGGCACCTAAAAAACCAGACAAAAAATTCACTGTGAATTGGAAGTAAGGTCCAGCTTTTGGCCAAGCTACGCGTCGCTGTCTGCTAAGGCTAGATGGACGTCCATGTTAGTCGCACAGGATGCTGACATGCTTTAGCTAATCTGATGAGTCATAGTTATTATCTTTGTCTGACAATGAGTAAAAATTCCTTTCTATAAATTCACTGCTCAACAGAAGGCTTATCTGAAAACTGCAGCAATTGAATCTATTGGTGTTAATGCAATTACCCATGAAACTACATCCATAAAGCAAAGCGGTTCTCCAATATGCTTAATTATACTTCTACAAAAGCGGCTACTTACCGGAACAGGTGGAGCTCTGAAAGGCCCATCAATGACATGAATCAGACCGTTGATGGCTGGAATGTTCCACGCCAATATGACCTTCTTATTCACCAATTTCTGTGGTTGCGAGTCCTGTGAAACCATTAAAAATATACAGCTTTCTTGACTATGTACAGTAAATGTGGCTCGAGCGGAGTGAAGCTGATAAGGTTTGTTTACCTCAGCCTGACCAGTAGAATTGGAAGGAATCATCACGACTAGATTAGAGCCCAGGCGGGACGGGATTACGGTGTTGTGCTTCAGATCCTCATAGAAGTGCAGACTATTGATGCTGGATATATGATACAGCAAATCCCTCCATGATAAGGTCTGAAAAAGGAAACAAACCGCAGACTCAAGGCCAGCAGAAAAAGAGAGTGTCCGACTGGTTCCTACTTTCTTTGTAAGTTTTCTTCCTCTTACACAGATGCAATTCAAAAATGTTCATATGAGAATTCTTTCCAGCTTATAGATCGATAATCACCTTGTTGGCAGAGAAACCGTCGTTTTGAGGTACGAAAACTGTTATGTTTAACGATTTGTCAGACAGGGACTTCAGCAGGTTCTTGCCCTCCTCACCATCCTCTGCAAACTTCAGTAAAGTCTAGGAAAACAAATCGTCAGGAAATGTCTTGATGTGGATATTTCTCTTCGATCAGGACTTCATTTGTATTGACTGCAATTATGCAAAAATATTACATTGGTTTTACTTCAGTTGGTTTTTATGGCTTTGTTTTTCCACATTCTTTATTTAAAATGATTATAACATGTTGACCGGTAACTTTGTCAATTCTTGCTCTCTTTCAATCTGATTAGTCTTTTGCCTTTAACTACAAAGCCTGTTCCTTGATGACATCATCCTGCAGGAAGTGGCTTATTTTTAAAGGGAAACAACAGTGCATGGCTACTTACTGTGTAAAACACTGAAAAATTGGAAGTGCTGGCAACAACCGAAGCTAAGTCTCCGTTACAGAATTCCCCGTTTCCAATGTATCCAGGTTTACATTCACAAGATACCTCTGTATAAGAGAAAAACTGCCATCAAAACTGTTCAGGTACAGTAAAAATTTCAACTAAGAAGCATTTCCTGAAGGTCATACCCTTCATTCTGTAGCAGTACGCGTCATACGGCCAGCTGGCATTGACTGGCTCTTTGTACAGAACGATACCAACATGATTGTCTCCGCATTTAGCAGAAGGAAACCGGATTGGATAGCCAGCTTTTTTCCCGTCCATCCATCCTGCCACACATAGATGCATTCCCAACTGCAACGATAAAAACACTTTGTTTTTTTATGTAAACTAACCCTCCAATACTCGTTATTATCAGCGCTGAAAATAGTTGTGCTAATTAATATGTTTTTCAAGATTCTTTGATGAACAGAGAGTTGAAAAGATAAAAATAGCTTTTTTCTTATGCAATTTAATAAACTTAAAAGGTTATAAAATTATACACAAACTCATAAAATACGTATGAATTGGTCATGAGATTGTACTGGAAAGTTTGGAGTTTTTCGTCACTGAAATTTGCTAACATAACAGTACAATACGTTCAGTAGTCACCTGTTGGGCGTCAGAGAGCTGCTTGAATGTAGCAAGAGTAGCTCCCTCAGCCTCGCAAGCCTCCTGCGCTTGGCTGAAATTCAGTTTATACTTCCCCTCAGACGAGCGCAGGTGGAAAACACCCCCGGTTTTCACTGAAACGTTAGAGTAACAGCCTTTGTTTTCGAATACTCAAAATATCAAGCCGTCTGTTAGAACCATTGTGAAGTCGTACTGTGGAAATGAAGGTCTTTGCACGTGGCTTTGGGGTCGCAGCCGCCGTTGTCCTCCAGGCAGCGGTCAACAGGGGGCACCACTTTCTCCAAACACTGGATCCCATTTCCCACGAACCCAGTGAGACATTCGCAGCGCCTCTCGTTCTGCCACAAGGTAAATATTACACATATTGTTCATCCAAACCTCTTTACGTTTTGCCAATCGCTTGTCGTTCCAAACCCGTAAAAGCTATGTTTGTCTTCGGAACACAATTTAGGATATTTGGGATAACTGCCAAGTAATAAACACCGTCACTGTCCAGCCTGAAAAACAATCGGAATAGTCCATCTGCCATCAGTTGCATACGCAGTTTGGGATCAGTGGATACTTTACAAAATACTGCAGTGATGGGGAGAGATACAAAATAATTATTATTTTAACCACTAATGGCCCTCCCGGTTTTCATCCAAACTATATTAAATTGTATTCCGAAGACGAACATTTTGCCGGTTTGGAACGACATGGGGGCAAGCGATTAATGCCAAAGTTTTAATCTTGGGGTGGAGGAACCCTTTGAAAAAAATCCACATACAGGTCCAGTAAAAATGCATTGTGCGAAGTCGCTGCAGCCGCCGTTGGCCTCCTCCACACATCGGTTGATGGGCGAGCAGACGTGTCCGTCTCCAGAGTACCCAGCCTGACAGGAACAGGTAACATTGATGCCGCTCTGGGAACATTCAGCTGTTTCGTGGCAGCCTCCGTTATATTCGCTGCATAAATCTGGGGCTAGAAAGACATATTTCATAATCAATATTGATTTTATGCATTGAAAGCATTCACAATAAGACTATTATGAACTATACACTGCAAAAAAATTTTTTTATGCCTTGTATTTTTATTACAAACACAACTCTTAAATCAAAATATATTTCATCTAAAAAGAAATGGAATTATTTCTATACTTAAAAATATTTCTATACTTATTTTTATGTATACATATAATTATAGATGATTGATTATTAAATTAAATCACTCATGTTTGCACTCGTCAAATAATTGGTATTTTAGATATTATTAGACGTCTTAAAACAGATGGTAATTTGCGCTGGTCGTTACGGAAATGATCTGGCTGTGTCTCTATTTTTTAATTTATTTAATTTAATGTTTTTTTTTAATTTTGGTGATTTTTATCGACATCATCAAATGGAACAAAACTTGGTACTAAACAAAGTTAGGGTAATTATTTTAAATTATCCAACTTGTAACAAATTGCTTAGAATCATTGTTTTAAAACCATGAAATCTTAGCAAAAATACACAATGAAATATTATATTATCATTTCATTGAAAAAGGGCTAAAACGATACACTCAAAAAGGAAAAACTGTGCATTAATGCCATCGGGTCACATGACATAAGCCGTTTATTACATTGGAGCCGTGGCCACTTATTTCATATGTGATTTTCATGTGAACGTCTTGAATTTAAATCCGATGTATGAAAGTGGATATAGGCCGTTTGAATCCAGGACAGATATTTTACAATCGGTCGAATACAATAGACGCAATTCATACCCGTGCAGTTAATGCCGTTCCCTACATAGGGCGGCACACACTCGCAGTTATTTTCAGGGAGGCACACTGCGTTGAGATCACATGCAGGTGAGCAAATCGGCTTGACTTCTGTTAAATAACAGGCAAAAGAGAGCATTTTCACTATTAAGCAAATCTAAAATATCTTCTGGTTTTCTACAACACTGCGCATATATATTATAGTTCTAGTACATTTGATAGAGTTTTCCACGTGGAGCCAGCTCTTACCAATTTTTGATTCGCAGTATTTCCCTGTCCACCCCTCTTGACAGAAACAGCTGCCATCGCCGTCCAGGCCGCCATCACACCTGCCATTGCTGGTGCAATTACATTCTGTGAGGAAATATGAATAAACGGATCATTATAGCTGTTAGTTGTACTAATACAATAGAATTTCAACAAAAAAACATTCATAGCTGATCTGACAATAAATGTAAAAGTAGACAAGTATTACCATTTTAGTCCAATTTTCTGTGTATAATTAGTTATTTGTTGTTTATTGATATTATTGATTTGGAAAACTTAATTTTTTACACCGCAAACATTTAAAAAAAATTCTTTGTCTACATGTAAACTCACTTAAAAACAATAAAAATTTACATAAGAGGAAAAAGTAAATATATATTGAAGTTATTTTATACTAATATTTTAGCTTTACCTTCTAGTGCTTCTTGCACGGCAGTCTAAAAGTGTTTTTTTAATTAGTTAACTTTAAATGAATATATAAATAATTAATATATATCATTATTTAAACTTTTTTTTGGTACATTTTCCTAAAATGTACCAAAAAAAACTAAAACTACATGAACGTCAAAGTCATAAATCTAAATAAGTTGTGTTCCAAATTTAAAGTTGATATCTCCAAAAAAAAAGGGATCATAGTAAAATTTAGTTCATATGAAGTACCAAATGTGACACTAGATAAAATTAGCTTCCCATTCATTTCGAATGTGGCCATTTTTAAAGACAAACCGTACAATTGCGTTTGCTTTTTCGTGTCGATTTAACTTTTTTCATGGTGTTTTGAGTTGTTTCAAGTGCCTCAACCTAAATTAAAAAATAATAATAAAATTAAAAAATCTGTCGAAAATGACTGAACATTTCAGAGGCTGAAAACAAACCTCACTAAATTTTATAAATTAAATAATTATCAAAAAAACCCCAAACAAACTACAAAAAACCCAAACAGTTTTACATCGCAGTCAAAACAGAACTATCCAACTGGCCAGCACCTTCATTTGGTCTCATTCCCAAACCCAATTTTTATTGCTAATTTTGAACCTGGATCCTGCATTTAGTTTAATTCTCTATTTGCATAATCGCTTTTACAGTTGAGTCTAATTCGACTGTTCACTTAGTCTTCACCAGCGCTTGTGGATACAGTATAAGGGACTTCTTAGAACAGGTTACCTGTGCAGTTCGACCCAAAGTGATTGCTTTCACACAACTCGCAGCCTGTGCCTGTAAAACCTGTGTGGCATTTACACATCCCTGAGCCAGTGCGCCCGTCATCACAGTCTCCATGCTGTCCACACGGAGCCTCGAGTCCGCCAGGACACACTAAACCAAAAACCAACGCACGGTTAATACCTATTGGCTGCACCGTCACTGCTTTTTTCATGTGCTAAATTCTCACCTTGACAGTCTCTTCCAAAGTGGTTTTTACAGCATTTAACAGCCCATGTCATTTTCGAGCATACCCGATTACAGCCAAGCCAATCTCTGTAGGAGTTGTATCCATAACCGTACGAGTACATCCCATAATAACTGGGGCGTCTGTACATGTAAGGCGAATAAGGGCGTCTGCATATGCTAGTTCTGTTCTGCAAGGAAGAGATCAGTCTGGATCAAGGCACGCTATGTTTGTATGAGCGTGTCAACACAAAAAAAAACATTTGGAGTTGGTTCAAAAAAAATAAGTTAACTGATGATAATAACTGATGTTTGGTTAATGCAAAAGAAAAAAAATGAAGTGTTAACTTTTTTTAATATTACAGAACTAACCAAACAAGCAAGCCAACGAACCAACGTCCGAATAAACGAATGAATGAATGCGAGCGAATAAAGCGCTGACCGACAAAGTTTCGTTAATGCAACAGAACCACAAAATAAAAGTCAATAAAGCGCTGACTGCTAAAAACAGAACTAAAAAGTAAGTCGATAATGTGCTGACTGAGAAAGTCTTGTTTGACACAACACTGCCAAAAAGTAAGCCAGTAAAGTGCTGACTGCTAAAACTTGACAAAACAGAACCAAAAATACTAAAAAGCATTCCAGTAAAAGGGTAAAGAAACTGAACCAAAACATTACAAAAAGTCAAGAAATCAACAAGACGCAAATCCACTCACTACGTCCTCTGATCCGAGGGGACAACGGGGCGGCAAACTGCAGGAACCGCAGAGGCCCTACACACATAATAACATTACGACAACATTACGACTTCTCATTTATTTCAATATTAAATTCACTTTGTGAAACTCCAGTTGCACTAGCAGTGGAAGTAAAAACTAATCAACGTCTCTTTAAAATTGTAAAAAAATTCTTTACCGTTTATTTTGTTCGTTTTTTTTCTAATTTAGTCTTAACGTTTTGTACCTTTACTTCTGTGCTCGTGAAGTTGTCGCAGCGCGCACCAATGCTTGGTGGCTCCAGAAGCTGATCAATCCCATGAGCGATTCCTGAATCAAACAACATGTTCCGCGCTACGATTCTGGCATTGTTTCCATTGATTAATATGTCGCCCTGAAAATCAGTCAATAAGACGCGATTTACTGATTTACTGTCAAACGGATAGTAACAAAACGTATTTTGCAACAGTGCGTTAAGTAGTTTCCGATCTTTTCCAATCACAAAATATCAATATACCAATACTTACAATTAAATTTTTACTGCAACTGAAAGTGAGCTCAGATCCAAACAATGTTTCCATGCTTTTCTCAGCAGGAAGAGCAACGGCAACTGCCTAGAAACATAGATCCAAAAACGTTTTTTGGTACACTGATGCTATTACATGGTAACAACACCATGGTACTTCGATATATAACTCAATTCATGAATTTCACTGATGTTGGAGTCTCATACCCTCTGGTCACGGACGATGTGAGCTTTGAGGTAGGCTTGTAACTTATCGCGATGATCTTCGCTGTACAACCATTTCTTTCTGTCCTCAGGAAGACTGTTAAAAACGGCATCCGTTGGCCAGAACATGGTGAAAGGGTAAAAAGGTTGATGCTGCACCACATGCATCAATTCTGCGTCCTGTTGGGAAGATATTTGCATGAAAAATGCATACGGTCCAAAAAAGACGGAAGCGCAGAATAAATATTACCTGTAGGAGCTTGCTGAAGATTTTGAAGCCATATTGGTTGGCAGCTGCGGTTATGTTCAACTGCAACATAAATTGAGTTTAACTTTGTGGAATTTTTTATAACTTTTCAGAATTTTCAAGATGGTGGACTTTGGTTGAGTTACATACATCGGTGCTGATATCTGCCTTGCCCGTTATATCATATGGAAAGAGGACATTGTCTATGAAATGTATGATTCCGTTGGAGCACTCAACGTCACTGGTGGTGATCTTTGTGTTATTGTTGATATACACAACACCCTGAGAGACAAATCCAGACACTTCAGATCAGGGTCAGAAAACTTGGTAACTCTTTATTTTATATTAGCATGCATATTACGAGGATATTAGCCATTTATTAGTGCTTAAGCAGCAAGTTAAGATTTTATTGGTGGAAAAGTCATAGTTACTAGTGAATAAGTGTTACATATTCTAAAGTCTTACAAATAACTTTTCCACTTGGGAAACTGATTTGCAGCTTTTATAATCAACGGTGAAATTATTATATTTCTTCAATGAATCATTCAGAATGCTACCAAAAGTTACCAACTGTTTCCAACAAAAGTTTAATCAACAAAAAGCCATCTTTTTGCGATGTGGCACAGAAGCTGCATCTGGCAATTTACAGTGTGTTTAATGATGTTTTACTCTTTTCTAAGATAGAATATATGTGTGTTCCACCGCAGTATCTTGAACTTGAAAGACATTTTTGTTCATTTTGGTGGCATTTTTGCCATTGATAAAGGGAAAGTTCAGCCAAAAATGAAAAGTTGTTCCAAAAACATGGGATATTTTGAAGAAATGGTTGATCACCAAATATTCGACAGTGGCTATTGACTTCCATGGTATTTTTTTTCTACAATGTGCTGGTCAATCGCTACAGTCAGCTGTTAGATTACCAGTAATCTTCCAAATATCTTCTTTCGTTCCCAACAAAAGAAAGAAACCGAGGTTTGGAACAACTTGAGGGTGAGCAAACGATAACAGAACTTTCATTTTCGGGTGAACCATTCCTTCAAATTTTGAAATATTGAAAATATAAAAAGGCGTTTGAAACGTACATTTCGAACACTGAAGCGTAATTTATATCCGCTACTGGTAGCCACTTCTTTAACAGATTTCAGGTCTGATTCACGCAGTTCTTCACAACTGACGATGTGGTACCTCAGCAGGTCTGAAGCGTGACTTGTATTTGTCCATTTTTCAACCTGCAGAGTCTGTCATGAAAAGATATTACATGACAATAGAAAAAGGAAGACATCATGAATCTTGCAAACGCTTCTTTTTTAAACACAATTTTTTTTTTTAAACCAATACCAGTATAATACTTATAATGCTACAATAGTATTATAATACTTTGGTGTGATTCAGTGCCACATACCGAAACATTTGCCACATAATCAGCATGAGGGACAAATACAGTGAAAGGACCTTGACTGTACAGATCTCGGACTCTAATAACCTATAACACACATCATTATTGTTAATATATCTCGCTTAAATCAAGAAATTATTCTATTCTCACAAATTGAAACATGCACTTACACCAATATTTCTTCTCAACCACGCTGCCTCAGGCATACGAAGCAGCTCCTGCAATAAACAATTATGAGATTCATTTGGAAAGCAGACGTTGTCGTTTATCATTATTAATTAGCCTGAAATTCATCTTAAATGATACTTACTCTACTGATAGTCCCTGCACAGTTAAAACCATCTCCTTTGTAGCCAATATAGCATGTGCAATTATGTTCCCCATCACCAAGGTATCTGCAAACAGCATTAATACTGCAGCCGCCATTATTCTGTGATAAAATAAAATAAAAAGGTTTTGCTCACAAAAAATACCTAATGCCAGATGATTTTTAATGCAATTATTTGGCATAATATTGTTTGTGAATTCTGTTACCTTCCGACAAGGATTAACTGCCAGACATCTATGACCTTGAGAAATAAAGCCAGGCTTACATGCGCATGCAACCTGAAACAAATGTAATATTCAACCTCTTAATGTTGACTTCGTAATGTTAACATTTGCCGTTAAGCATGTACTAAAATAAGTGACACAAACCCTGTTTGGTCCAGTTTTCATACATAAGGCATTTTTGTCACATCCTCCATTGTCCACTAAGCAGGCATCCATTTCTGTAGCGAAAACACAATTACAGAGCTTTTCGCAAATAAATGTGTGCAGACGAGGCAAAACTGATAAGTGAGGCTAATACAGAGCCCTGAGGCACACCCTAAAAACATAACACAAAAACCTTAATCAAGCCTGATGATACTAAACTAAAATCAAAGAAACCATAAAAAGCAGGCTAAACCAAACCAAATAAAAACACCACAAGGGATCAAGGAAGGTTATCAATGCTAAATTGACAAAAATGTTGCACAGATGCAATTTCATAAATCCACTGGTCCATGTTACTCATCTATGACTTAAAGGAAGTGAATCACACATTTACCAAGACACATAACCCCGTCACCAATGTAGCCAGCTTTACATGTACAGCTCCTTTCACCAGGCGATGTTTTTGTGCAGTTTGCATTTATGGAACATCCTCCGTTGTCCGTGGTACATAGGTCAAATTCTGTGGAGCACAAATCATTCAAGGAAGGTGTATTGGGAAAGTAAACAGAGTGAATTTTGATTCCACTGAGGGTAAAAATCAATGACAAACCTAACAAAGAATAAAACAAACCTTTGCAAAATGTCCCGTTACCCTTATAACCAGCTACGCAGGAGCAAGTTGCTGGAGCTCCTGAAGCTCCTGAGATACAGCTGGAAAAGATGTTGCATTACAAACCGTAATGTGTTAAAAATGTATCTCATATTAATGTTTTTCATACTTACTTTGCATTGACATCACAAACTCCATTACAGGCGTCATTAACTACAGCTGGAATTGAGAAAAGTTTATGACGCCAAGTGAGTGAAGATGAAAAACATGCTATCTTACATAAAATAAGTTTGACCTTAATACTGACCAACAGAGCAATTCCCTCCCTTCCAGCCTTTGAAACAAATGCACTGCCCATTTCCCTCTATGCCGTCCAAACATTTACCATGTTCACAGTGGCATTCTGTCAAATTAAAAAAAAACATGGATTTGTTTATTTAAGGCTTTAACGGTATACCTACAGAAACACTGTAGAATGGAACGATTGCTTGTAGATGTTACCAGACTTGCAGTCTTTTCCATATCTCCCAGGTTCACACATCTCGCAGGCCGTTCCGTGGAAGCCCTCGTTACAGAGACACTCCCCACTGCCAAACAACCCATCCTTGCACTGACCGTTGTTTGAGCACCAGTTATCCAGACTCCCAGGACATTTGAAACAATCATGCCCAAAGTATCCTGGACAGCAGGAATGGTCCTAAAAATAAAGTTATCATGAGGTTCGAATCTAAAACAGCTTTGAATCTGAATTTAGAAGCGTAAGCCCACTACCAGTGCGTAACATTTTGGCATAAAATACATAATTGCAGGAATCTCTTGCTGTGCAATCTTGATTTCATGCATTGTAGTGTTCAGAGTGCAAGAATGGCTTTTTATTGTTACCACAAATCGCTGTTGTAGCAGAGACTAGTATATGCTCTTCTTAAAGAGTTAAGCTTTCCTTTCCAGGTCAAATGTCAAAAACGAGGAACAGTTCAAAAGATATCTTGAGGAGCAAGTATCAGCATGTTTATAGCTTTTTATAAGGCTTTAAAATCAAGAAGAAATCTACTTAATTTAATGGATACAACTTGATCCAACTTTTCATTGACCAATGGAAGTAAAAACGTGTGTCACTTTTGCAAACTCTTGCATTTTTACTCAACATCCTAAAAGGGATAGTTTGCCCCAACAATGCAAATTCAGTCCTAATTTACTCTTTCTCATTTAATTTCAAACCCACAAGACTTAGGTTCACCTTAACAAGAAACTTTTAAAGATATAAAGCATGGTTTTTCAAGCCTAGCTTCAACCCTAATTCAACACCTGAACCAAACAATCAAGGTCTTAAGACACATTAGAAACATCGAGAAAAATGTGATGGAGGCTAGTTGGAGCTAAATTTTTAGGATAGTGGCCATAGAAATGGGATTGCACACCCCTTATATAAAGTTCACAAGTGTATCTATTTACAAGAATTGGATTAATGTCCTTGATATGGTATGTTTTTATATGACGCCTTTGAGGCCTTTTTGAATCTTCAAAGATTCGGTAACCTAGACTTCAATGGAGGGACAGAAACCTCTCAACAGATTTCAATCCCATTTGAAATCAAAGGATCCAAAGTGGAACTCAAGTATGGCCGTGCATGTTGGAAAGCATTAGAAAATTAATTGCGCCTGTGCATTTGTGCCTGTTTAGTATGCTTCTGACATTAAAAAAAAAAAAAAGCACCTTAGTTGTTCTCAAGCACTCCATGTGACAGCCTGGCACTCTCACTCTCTTTTTTCCAACTCTTGTCCTGTATTTACAGTTTGACTTCATATTTTGAGGGAACTTTGGTTGTACCTGAAGAAACAAACAGAAGTATGCATTATAAAATTCCTTTCGCATAAATGTTCGCATAAAACAACAAAGGAATCTATATCATCTTACAGGTTTGGCATTGTAGAGGCATTTAGGATTAGCTTCACAATCTCCACAAAGACCCTGCAAAGAAAGCAAATGTTCTTTAACATTGTCCATTACGCCGCTTTGAGATTGACCTCATATAATTCAAGTAGAAACTCACAGAAATCTTTAAATACACATCTTTACTGCAGTGATTCTTGTGGAGGTCTAAGACACGTGGGATCCTGAACACACTGCCATGCCTCGTCTCAGTGAAGCTTCCGCTTATGGGAACGTCATTGGCCATTGTCTGGAGATTAGGACTAGTTAGTCATGACTAATTTCTTCTAACTGTTGTACAGAATATGAACTATTGTTGGTTGTGCAATACCTGATTATCAGTGTCCACATAAAACATGATCTGAGTGCCATTTCCCAAAAACGTGTTTTTGAAAATTCCATTGCCCAAGTTTTCAGGAAAGAGTTGCTCACCTATAACTATGTGATATTTTACGATGTCTAGACTCTGTTGAAAAGAGACACCTTCGTCAATTAAATTAATGAGCGAGACTAAAGTGCTTCACTAGAGCAGTAGTCTCAAACTCAATTTAGGGATGGCCACAGCTTTGTAGAGTTTAGCTCCAATCGGTATGGTAGTTTCTGGTAAATATGAAGAGCTTGATTAGCTGGATCAGGTGTGTTTGATTAGGGAGTTGTGGTTCCCCAGGAATTGAGTTTGAGACCATTGCATTAGAGAATGAGAGTCTAGCATTATTTCAGAATGTTCCACTCACCAGTTGTGTCGAGTTTGTTGTTTTTAGGTACTCTTGCATGGCACTGTCATTCGGGACAAAAATGGTGTAATCTCTAGTTGGGATGTAGTTTTCCAAGTTGTAAAGCTAAAAAACAGATGACCGTGTTTATGTAACAAAATTATTTTGTAACTCTTGTACAGTTCTTGAGTATTTCTAGATCAAACACACCAGTGCCGTTTCCTTGAAAAGGCTAAATTCTGGCGTCTTGTTCAGGAGCTCCATCAAACCAGGAGGAGGTGGAGGGAAATCAGATACAGCAGGCCGGAGAACCTGCAAGCAAATTTGTTACAGTAAAAAAATTGAAATATTTCATATTTGGAGACCAAGGGAATTAACATGGCAAAACTAGACCGGGGCATTTTTAGAAGGAAACCAGAGTGTTTCTGGAGAAAGATTGCAGACATTTCTAAGAGTTTCTAAATGTTTTAGCGTGTTGCTATGCAGTTGCTAAGGCATTCTACGCTTTAATGTAAGTTTTGTTGTTGCTAGAGTGTTGCTCTGCAATTACTAATGTGTTATGTTCTTGTGGTATGTTCGCACCCAAAGCCAAATGTTAATATTTGCATTGCATTATTCAACCTAGATTCATTTTTGGCATCATCCTTGCCAATAAAAAAGGACCCGGCTTGCAGACATTTCCTGCCACCTCTCTTTCTCCCACTTTACATTCTGTCTAAATACAGGTCCTAGACTGTATAGAGTCAATTACTTATTTTGGGAAAAAGGATTTTATTTATCGTGCACTTTCAGATTTACAACTTTGCAGGTCATTAACCTTTACATACAACTGCATGCCACGTTGCATGAAAGGCAATACTGAAAATTGCATAATAGGGGCACTATGACATAATCTTTGCTTTTAGTTAAATTACCGTGTCAATGATGTGAATGCACCCATTTATTGCCTTGAGGTCAGGAGTGAGGATGGTAGCATTGCCGATCATGAGCTCCTGGAAACATGAGGGTTAACACGTCACATCAAAGCAACTTAAAGACGACAAGTTTAAGGTATTAATTAATCCGAGTGATGGTTACCCTGCCGTTGCTATTGACCTCCCATTTAGTCTTTCCTATAGTCTGTACGGTTTTACCAACCAGCTTCTGTAAGTCTTCAGACGTGTATATCCCGTCTAAAAAATGAACTCTAAAAAAAATTGCATACGAAAAATCGGCATTTATTCAACTTTTTTTAAACCTGAGAAATCCGATTGCGACGTCGATCCAAACACTCACTGCAGAACGTGAGGAACCCTGTAATAATCGAACCAGAAGGACTCCTCTGAATCACTGAGGTTTGCGAAAGCGGCTTTAGACGGAATCAAAGCTGTGACTCGGCTGTGGATTTCAATCACTTTGTGCCTCTGCAGACGAACACAGAAATGTTGTATTATATTGTTTATTTACGTACTTGCATTACGTTACTACATTTACTAAAATGTGTTAATTGTAAATTGATTATTCGACAGTTTAAACGAAGCAAAAATGTACTTACTAGAAGAAACCGGTTGAAATTATAAAATTCCGAATTTCCATCTAGTTCCTGAAAATAAAAACAATATTCAGATATTCGAATGATGATTTATTAATAAACCATGTTTACACATTTTTAAAAGCCTTCTTACCACAAGCATGTTTCCGTAACATGTGAGTCCGTCGCCTTCATATTCGCTCCGGCACACACACTGACGTATTCCTGGGCCCTTTAATTTACATGCAGCCTGGACACATTATCATACTGTTACGCCACATTACACGCTAGCTTCTGCATGTTAACCTTTAAAAATAATTTCACCAGCATCCGTATTTTGATAGGTTGTTTAAAGATAACTCTGCAAACATGAAATACAGACCAGAGAATGGCAGCCTCCGTTATTTGACAAACAAGGGTTGGCGATTTTGCAGACGATGCCGTCTCCCATGTAGCCTTTCTTGCAGCTACATTCATTCTGAACACAGAAAAAGGTTGAAAAAAAGGCTTTTTTTATACTTCAGTTTTTATGTTTTATTGCAGTAATAATTCAGTCTCTGAATAGTAAACCTTTCAAATTAAATAAAAAAATCAAACCATCAAAAAAATTTAAATAAAAAATACACTGTAAAACATGCTTTTTTTTCATTTATAAAACATCAATACTATTAACAATTTTTATTATTACTTAAAAAAAATTTGTTGGGATCATGGGATCACTGGTTTGATTTCTAGTAAAATTTACATAAATGAACTAATAAAAACGTATGCATTCAACACTATATATAATCTATATATACATATGTGTGTATGTATTGACAGATTCAAATAAAATTATCTATCATATCTGATGTAGTTGAAAAAGTAGTTAAAAATTTAGAAATGAGAAACTACGGAGCCCTGCACAAGACAAAAATTTTTTTTTAAATTTAATTTAATTTAATTCATTCCCTCATTTTAAATAAATAGTGTGCACAATTTAATAATTAGTTTCTTTATTTAAAGTAAATCATGTGCTCTATATAATAATTTGTGCTTGTTCTAGGTAAATAATGATTTGTTGTAGCCTACTTCCTGTCCGCGTATGCATTCTCCTGTTGCTGCTATGTTATGTCATGTTATGTTATTGACAGAGACACTTTAATTGAGTTTTATGTTGAGTTGGAAATGACTTATACGAGTTGCAACATATCCATATCCAAACTAGTATAAATTGAGGGAAGAACATAGGTGGAATATGAGAGTAGAACGGCGACGTTTTCCTTTAAGTGAGATGCAGATTGCATACTGATATTTTTTTGTCATACAGGTTAACTGTATCCTCACAGCTTGTTCAGTATTACCTGTCCTGGTCCAGTGGCTGTGCATTCAGCATTTTCATGACATCCGCCACGGCCCTCACTCAGGCAGTTATTGATTTCCACACACAAACGCCCATCGCCTGTCCATCCTTCGATACAAACACAGTTCACCTTTCCTTCATCGTACATACATTCGGCCTATGAAGCAAAAAGTTCAAAAATATTACATTAAATCGCTGCAACTTCTGAAAAATTAGACAGACATCACTTCAGATTTCTACTTGTGAGGGCTAAATGGCAAACCGGTGGAAAAGGGAATTAAACGACTGTCTCACGTTGGCGTCGCAGCCTCCTCTCTGAGGCTGTAGGCAGGGATTGGTTTTAGTGCAGGTGTAACCGTCTCCTTCGTATCCAGGCAGACAAACGCACCTATAGCACGATGGACCATAGATCAATAACATGGCAAGAATCGATGGCGATTAACAAGTTAGCGTGTGTTTTACTCAACCTCGAAACAGGTTTATGCGACTTTCTTCATTCAGACGAGTTTAGTCCAAGTTGTATTAAAATTGTGATATGCGTCAAGAGGATACTAATTCGCTTTGCTAAAGTAACGTTGATTCTTTTGCTCCTACGAAAGGCACGCTCCCAATGCATACATACTACGATATCCACCGGGACTGCTTCGGCTTACCGACAATTAGCAGAAGAAAGAGAAAAGTGCATGGATTCACTAAAGGAAGCCTTTATTCAGCCCCCGGAACTGTGTGAGGGACATTTTATTATGGATACACATACTTTATTTCACGTCTTCTGAACTGTATACAGCAAACACCATTTTATCCCTATTGAAAGGCTTGAAGCGCTCGGGACAATTTTTTATATAACTCCGATTGGATTCATCTGAGACAAGAAAATCACATACACCTAGGATGCTGCGAAGGCGAGTAAAACACAGGCTGATTGAAATTTTTGTGTGAACTAACCCTCTAGCAAAACAAGAAAATAAAACTTTTGCCCAAAAATAGTATCTACGCATCATGCTCGAGTGACACTAACGTGGTTTGATCGTTGTGGTAGACGCATTTAGCGTGAATGTGGCAGTGCTCAGTGGCACCGTCTGAATTGCAGGGGGTGGCGGTCTGGTCACAAAGCTCCCCTGAAAACCCCCCCTGACAGGATCCTCTCCTACACACCCCCATACTGCCAGGCCTGTTATCACACACACCATGGACACAGCGGCAATCTACAGGAGCAAACAGAGCACCAGCAGAGGAGAAGGTCACGAACACCGGTACTTTACCAGCAGAGTCACACTTTGGACAAAGAGTCAGAAGGAGGTATAATGAAAGTATAGAAGTTATGTAACTTCACCTTCATCGCATTGCTCTCCATGTTTTTGGGGTTTGAGCAGAGGTGGCAGGCTACGCCCGTGAATGCTGGTATACATTTACAGGAGCCGTTCCCATTGATGCCGTCAAAACACTACGAAAACACGTGACAAATAAAAACCAGAACTTCCCGTCATGCCCGTAGTGAGGACATATTTTCAGACTTACAGTCCCTTTATCGTAACACGGGTGCTGGAAACCCCCAATGCACGGTTTACAGTCTGGCCCATAGAAACCACTGCAACACTGTGGCGTCTGAAAACAAGATGTCACACGTCTCACAAACTTCTGTATTCATACAGATTATTGATTATAAACTGCATTAGTGGCCGCCCGCATTTTCAGTGGCATTGGTTATGTAGAAAATGTAGCTATGTAGAAAAGTTTTTACAGTTGTACAATTGAAGACAGTTTTGGAGGGGTGTGTTTGTATGAGGAATCTGAGACTTTGTTTTCATACCTTCTCAGTAATGTTGCAGTATTTGGCACAGCCTTCCTCGAATAAGGAATACGACCATTGGCGATCAGGAATTGGTTCGCAGCCTCTTAAATGCTGTCCCTAGGTAAAAAAAAAGACCCAGATGCAGTGTTCGTGTCAATAAATTCTTCAGCTCTACCGTAAACGGTTCTGATGTTTAGATTTTCTTCACTGGATGTTGTAATTTTGAAATGCACTTAAAATGTCTTTTAAGACGTGCATATTGATTATTAATGTGTTCATTGCTGATGTAGTTTATAAATAATTGAAAACATCAAATACCACATCAACACTTCCAGGCGGACATTGTGTCTCATGGATATGGCTGCACCGGACACAGGGAGCCTATGAAACAAAGAAACATTCAAAGAATTCATAGAAAATGTCTTGTTGTACAGATGTTTTATTTCATTGAATGAAATTAAGGTGTTAATTATTTGTTTTGCTATCACCCACTATGTGTAGTCACACATTAAAAGGCACCTACAAAAGAGATCCTGCTCCCATTGATGTCACACCGATGGGGCATTATGGGAACTATAGAGGAAGGTATAAGAACTCCATCAATTAGGTGAATGATTCCATTAGATGCGACAATGTCTTTAGTTTCGAGAGGTATTCCTTTATCGCCCAGGAAAACTCTTCCCTGTGGATTGATTGAGAGAGCGTAAAACCAACAGGTCCCTAATTTTTTCGATTTCCCATTATTACAATATCACTAAGTCACCAATTTTTTTATTTCAAAACAAAAAGAAGATCAAGACATTTTCACCAAATTTGATAAAAATTGCTTGTTCTCATCAGGAGTTACAGCCGACATAATCATAAAAGCACTTTTACTTACATCATCAGAAGCGTTGATCCTTAAGATCTCATTGGCCATCGTTGTAATCTCAGACATGCTAGCAAGCTGGTCCACAGTGACCTAAAGCAGAGATATTCGGCATGACGCATGTTATCCATTTTACAACTATGAAAAAAAATGGCAAAAAAAATTCACCATGGTTTAAAACTAGTTTAAAAACACAAACATGCATTTAATATTATTTTAAAACTCGCTGACCAAAACATCATATTAATATTGCACTTACATCTTAGATTAAAGATTTGAAAGATTTTAATTCATGTCTTGTTAGCTTTGAGGCTGTCTGTGTATTGCTAAACACTGACAAATACAGCTACCTTTTGAAAAAGCGTTTGGGAAATGGTCCAAAATATTGCTGTCTAAATGCTAACTCTATTCTCCACCAAAAATCTTGTCTGCTGAGCAGCAAATAAGCAGCAAATGCTAATTTCGCGGGAGCTTCACGGATTAGTTTTACCATCTAGATGTGACTTAAATATTTGCCCCAATAACCCAAATGAAGTCGTAGCCATATGATATAAAGACTAGCATTAGCAAGTAGCAAATCGTAGGTGTGGCGAAAAACAAATAAGTGCTTCCCCAACTTCCAGTTTCGAGAAAATTGCATTCATCAAACCATTTCATGGGAAGAATCCATCATAAATGCCTCATTTTAAAGTCAAATGAACTGTGGGAAACGATTTTGTATGTCAAAGGAGACTTACAGCGGCCAGGGAGAACATATGGTGTTTCAGAAGCATCTGAAGCTTTGGTTTGGCCTTTAAAACAAAGAGATGAAAGATCAGTGTGTATTATGTGAACAAATATACATATATCTTAAAACACTGAGTAAATCCCTGTTGAAAAAACAGCATATGGTTGGGTATGTTTTGAAGCGGGGATGCTGGTTCGAGCTGGTCTATGCTGACCCTTTAGCTGGTTTAAGATGGTTCTAAGCTGATCATATGCTGGTCTGATCAGCATAAAACCAGCAAAGGACCAGCTGAAACCAGCATATGCTATTCCTTCAACAGGGATTTTTGCTCTGAATTATACAAATCCATCATTTGAGGCAGAAAGCATGTAATGGCAGCTCACATTATTTAACATGTACATAAGACTTCCATCTCTGGATTTGTCTATGGCTGTGTTGGTTGGAACAAACACCGTGAGCGGACCTGGACCTCTGACAGGCAACAGGACTCCACAATTCTGCAGCAAAAAGAGAAAAAAAAATGTTTCAATGCTTGGGTTCAGCTGAGAAATGCGGAAAAAGAGTGTGAGAGGAGATCACTCACATCAACCAGAGACAGGAATCGATTGAACCTGCCATCCTCTCTAAAAATCTCTCCAATGGTCTTTGAGGAGAACTTGAGACATTAGAACATCTACATTAGAAGGTGTTGAGGTTGGTGCTGTGTGTCATTCATCAGATATTATTAGATCAGCTGCTTGTGAAACAGGTTGAACGGCTTTACCTCAATGTTGTTGTTTGAAGACTCGATATGAGCAAGAGTAAAGGGCTTGTCAATAATATGAATTATTCCGTTGGATGCTGGGATATCGCTCTCAAGTATAGTAAACAACACGTCTGGGTCCCTCATCAGGATAAAGTGCTGCAGACACATGCACAAATCAATGGATGGATATATGAATAGATCAGACAGAAAAATAGACGGACGAGAGAATGATGGGTAGAACAATAGACAGACATAGCATGATAAAACAATAGAAAAAACAATAAAACCACAGCATTTTGGATAACACAATAGAAAGAATGATACATTGTACAATAGAACAATGGATAATTTAATAGAGAGACAAACAGACAGAATGATAGACAGAATTATAAATAGTGTAATACAATGCACGAATAAAAATGGAAGACGTTACTGTAGAAAGAACAATACAAGGATAGAATGATATAAAGAATGAAAAAATGATGATAAACAGAGCTATCGGTAGAATGTTAAAATGATAGATAGAATCATATAAAGAACAACAGAAAGAATGGTAGAAAATAAAACAGAACGTTATAATGATAAAATGAAGGAATGACAGATACTGTGACAGTGTGAAAGACAGAACAAAAGACCGATTGATGTAAAATGACAAAATGTTAGAGCAACAAAAACAATGATAGTGTAATATAATGATTAATAGAATGATAGAGCGGTGTAAAGGAAGAGACAGAATAGAATGATAGACATAATTATATATCACTTTTTTTTAAGATATCACGTTTGCCCGGTTAACAATCCAGATCGGGTCAAAGCACTGGATAGTATCAAATTAGAAGAATAGAATGATATTAATGTATAGTGACAAGATTAAACAAATTAAGTTTATAATGATATAAAGAATGATAGAATGAGAGCACAATAGATGGATGGATAGATAGATGGAAAGACAGATAGATAGATAGATAGATAGACAGACAGACAGATAGATAGATAGATAGATAGATAGATAGATAGATAGATAGATAGATAGATAGATAGATAGATAGACACCTTATTTGTTTTGAATCTGATCTTTTCTCCTCCGTACATCCACATGTCTTTCCCCTCCAGATCAGAGTAGAGTTTCTGTCCGAGGATGAGGTGATTTTTGCACACTGCGTTCTGGACGCCGCTCGAGGATTTTCCTGTAAGCATCTAAAGAGCACGGCATAGATAAACATCTGCTCGCCACAAACAGGAAGTTGTCACACAAAGAAAAACAGGAAACATTATGAGGACATGAAACACAAACTGCCAGGCCACTGTTTGGGTGTTTTTCAGTCTGCTTCAACCCACTTGGAAAGAATTGTGTCCCGCAGGAATGAACGCAGTGAACGGGCCGTGCTGCCTCAGAGTGAACTCACACGCTTGCTCTGAAAAAAACACACACACAGCACACTGTGAGCGCTGGCAGCTTTCAAACCGATAAAACAAACTCAATCGCTTGCTCGATGCTGGATGAGACACAAAAAAAAAGTGCGGGAAAGCAGGTCTGCGAACCCACCAAAGAAGCGAAGGCTTCCAGTAAGGTTTCCTGCCTGACTGCCCTCTCTGTCCAGCTCCAGAACTCTTTCCACGAGGTTACCATAGCAACGTCTGCCATCGCCGATCTGCTGAGCGTTGCAGCGGCAACTGAAAGAATCAAACGTCTCGGTTTATACCCCTGGCCTTCTGCGAGCGTCTGAGCGAGAAATCTCAGCGATTCATGACGCAACAGAAACCGATCTCTTCACAAGGTCATCCCTTACCAAAACCAACCACGGTTTTACAAACGATTAAAAACACAAGTTACTAAAGTTGAATCAAATTAAAAACAATCAATTTAATTTAATGAAATTAATATTCGGAAGGGATTCGGTGGCTTTCCTACCAATGATATCACAATCAATCCAATTCAGTGTATTAAAAAAACAGATATTTCTCCCGAAGTAGAGCCAGTTAATACAACGTCTACATCACATTTCCATCATTTTCAGGGAAGTGAAATGAAAACGTTTGATTAAATACATTAAACATGTTTTTTGGATTATTATTTAGTACTTAAAAGGCAATAAAGCCCCATTTCTGATCATATCACCTGTGTTTTTTGCTCAATACTGCCACATTTTCCCCTTATAGTCAAACATTGGTGGGCATCTTTAATTGTCTTCAATTATTAATTTTTAAAAGTATTTTTGCATAGCAACATTATTAAAAATTACAATGTAAATGATTTAAATAATGCAGTACAATAAACAATCCCACGCTATCCTTTTTTTTTTTTAAATAACGCATTTCAAATAATAGTAATAAAATTTAGATTAGTGATTAGAATTTATTGGGAAGTGTGTTTATTTTTCATGAAAATGCTTTGCAATGAATATAAAATTAACAAACAAATCCATTTAAATGCCGATTTATAAACCAATGCCAAAAAATTCCTTTATTTTCATTAAACTAAATACATTTTCTTACATTTAAAGATATAAGACAGCGGTTCGTTTAATGCCGTTAATCTGGGACACGTTTCTTTCAGTCGTAACAGTGGCGGTGTAGAAGGAAGTGAAAGCTTTTGGTCACGTTATCACGAGGGAAGCACTGGGACAGACCTAGGCATGCCGTCTGAGTCGATCTCGCAGCGGGCGCTGACGTGGCACGAACCCGGAGCGCAGGCCGATCTTTGTGCGCACCCCTTCGACGGGTCGGACGACACCGTTCCGGGCAAACAAACGCATTTTGACTGGAGAGAAACACAAAAAAAAACGTATAACAATCACGCATTCAATTCAGCGCTAGTCTCAGATTCCATCCCAGCGCGCCGCTCACCTTCCCTGGGCTCGTGAACTCACAGGCGGTGGACTCTGCAGGACAGCCCCCATTATTAGAGTCGCAGGGGTTGATGGGAAGGCAGTATTGGCCGTCTCCTTTGAATCCCTCTTCACACTCGCACCGAAACTTCCCGCCGCTAAACGAACACTTCGCGTTGGCATCGCAAATTCCTTGCGAACACACGCCTGGAGCGGGGACAGAAACGGATGACGGATAGGAAGTAGCTTCTAAAACGATTGAGAGACTTGAAGAAGCCAAGACGCTACGGGGACAGAACTTCTCAGTCAATTTAGTTTTTTAATTTTTTATTATTTTGGGTTTTCTTAGCAAGCTAGTTGAAAGGAAAAAAAATGATATCGCTGTAGTTTATGTATCTGTGTCTGTTACGGTATGTACATTAAAATGCATTTCATCTAAAAACGTTTTTCTCCACTACAGTAAAATTTCTGCACACAGTTTTGTTCCCATCTATATTCTAAAGGATTTTACTGTGGGGGGTTTATGAACTTGGTTTTATACAGGTGCATCTCAACGAATTAGAAAGTAGAAAAATTCATTTATTTCAGTAATTCAGTGAAACTTGACTGAAGTAGTGTAAGTCTTTGGGGGGGTTTTTGGCTCACGTTTAACAAAATTTTACAAAAATCTCAACAGGTTAGAATATGGGGACATGCCAATCAGCTACTCAACTCGAAACGCCTGCAAAGGTCATTTAAAAAAAGCTTAATTATTTAATACACAAATTTCAAAATTTGAGTTGAATTACTGAAATAAAAAAACTTTTCCACAACATTCTAATTGATTGAGATGCAACATTTAACTTCTAAAAACATAGTGAAAATGTCTTTTTTTTTGTCGTAGTTGAGAGCATTTTCTACTTTATGAAGCGATAAAAAGAGATATCCGAGATATCCCCTCTCTAAAAAGCTTTAACTGTCTTTAAGAATCTGGCTTCATCCTGTGTTCGGGAAAAATGTAAGCAAATATTCAATTAAACATGAACATAGCATTTGAGAAAACGTGCTGCTCGTTTGAGCTACGCCGCTATCAGTTAGCTCGTTTTTTCACCTTATTCACCTGGGATGTCCTGCTTTAAAATTAGCATCGTATTGGCCCACATTTTCAGAAAGTGACACGCAACAAACACATAACGTAATATTTAACAAGTTGCTAGACATCGAAAGTACCTATACAGGCGTTTCCGATCTTCTTGTAATTCGGCAGACATTCGCACACAGCGTTCGTTTCGTCTCCCTTACAATACGAATAGGCCGGGCAGAGCGCGCAAGACGAAGACACTGCACAGGAAACAATAAACGCAATTCGACAAAATCGACACGATGATATTTACTAGGCATGACTGGATACGTATCGCGCCACGGGTAGACAAGCTAGCAGAAATAGTCTTTCATTTACCTTTATCGCACTTTGGCCCTGAAAACGGCGGCTGGCATTGACATTCGCCGTCTCCGTCCGGTGCTGACTTGCACTTGCCGTTCACACACTTGCACTCTGCAGCAGTTTTACAGTTAGACAGTTTAATCTCCACACTTGGCGATTATTAGCTTGTGATGTAATTATTACAAACAGCTGACCTGAACGGCACTGGTCTCCGTAGGCGTTCTCTTTCAAACAATTCTGGCACGCGAAACCTGTATATCCCTCCTGAAAAATTGTTCATTTTTATTATTAGTAGTAGAAGTACAGATAGTATTAGGTCCAAATGCCATTGAATAAAGCTCATTTAAATAAACGAATGAACACTAAACTATTGAATTGACATAAAATGCAAGTAAAATGTCTGTTGCTATTTTTAACTGTGGCATCGATTGCCCAACGGGGCTTGAATGCATAAAAGATTTTAAAATTGTCAAATCAAAAGGTACAAAATTCGATTTTCAGCAAAAGAACTTGTACAACGCTTACATTACACACACAGGTGCCATTTCCAGAGTCACACGTGCCGTAACCATTACACATCTTTCCGGACCAGCTAGGGCAAGCTGGAAAAACACACAGGACTGATTAGAAAGGTGCGTTCTCACCTAAAGCGAAGTATATCTGAGACAGCAATCTTTGGGTTTTCACCATATAACCATACTTAACCGCAACGGCTCAGAAGTACTGATTTAGTCTAATCATGAATTAAAAAAACCTAAAACAAACATTTAATCAGCAATTTTCTCAGAATTTGTTTATATCAAACTTCGTACAAGGCTGATTCTCAACTATGTTATCTATGTTATCTATCTATAACTATGTTATAACTATGTTATAAAATATGTATGTAAAACGTAAGAGGGCTTTCCAATTGCACACAATGTAGGCCTGTCTATTCACTGCTTTGCATGTTGACGTGTTTTGGGGGCAATGTGTAATGAAAAAAGTGTAATAATGGGAGTAATAATTGGCAGGATTTCATAATATTGAAATATAATTCCTTTCCTTACCAAAACTTATAATAAACAAGCTTTTCCTCCTGGTGTATATGAATGTGCTGCTTCATAACAGAAATTCGTAGTATCGACCCCCATAATATTTTTTGATCAGTCTAAAAATAGCATTTAATTTTTATTGCAAAATAAAAATCCAAAATAAATTTTTTTTTGTTTACATAATATGCACCGCGTTTGTTTATTATGCATATATGAATTCACTCACATTCAGTATATATTTTGAAAATACATTGATATATTTACTTTGATATAACACTTTAGACATTCTGCAGTAATTAACTTTGCAGCTACATGTCATTATAGAAATTAGTAGACTGTCTGCTTAATAAATAACTTTATTTTGATGGGTTTGACCTCACTAATTCAACTTTTAGGCCATTGTAGGCTGACTCACGCAAGCACAGAGGCCCCCAGAAGCCAGGACAGCAGTGCTGGACTGTCTTTATTTCCTGACAGCTATGAAAGCACCCGGACAGCTCCACTTGACGACGGCCGATTTCCACCACGTATCTGTAACAGCACAGAACGCATTAGACGCAAACCTTCTGGGGGAAAGGAAAGGAAAAGCCTAGAAAGGCACACACCTGCAGGTATCAGGGATCTGGGTGATCTTCCTGGACCCTCGCGGGCAGACGACGGCGGCGGAAGCGGCGCAGGAAGTGCAGGGAGTCCGGTGAAGGACTGTAACGGACGCATTGCAGCGATTAGAGAAGGCCTGGAACGACGAAAAAAACGAAAGGTGACTAGAGAAAAAACATTTAACGTCGCTGTAATGTGCACAGTTCACGTATACTGTTCAGAAGACAACGTAAAAACTGTGTAAACAACGTAAAAACTATTCTTTAAACGCGTGGTGAACAGGTGGTGATGTGAACAGCTTTTCCACAAAAAGGCTGATATATAGAAGGTGCGCAATGTTACAGCAATTTTACCGCAATTACAGATGTAACATACAGCTATTTCAAACATTAAATTTGAAATGCATATTTCGGGAACGTCAATTCACAGGTTTTCCCTGTAAATTTCACATTCCTTTTCCTTTCCAAAAACGATATTTTACCGTAAAATCGTCTGAAGTGTCTATTACAGTTATATATTAGCGGAACTTACCGTTAACCATTTTTACTGTAACTTTTTCAGATATTTCCGTTAAAATCATTGTCATTTTTGACCGCGTAGACTTCTGTCATTGGCATTGGTTGTGTTATAACCTTTGCATATCCATATAGTATAAATCAAATATTATTTTATTTTACCTTAGTGACCCCCATTTTCCAAGGCATTTGAATAGCGTTTAAAAGAAAACCACTAGTATTACGTTTTAAACATTATACCGCACTTACGAAAACAGGCAAGCGCTATGGTTTAGCAATCAATTACAAAAAATACCAAAAATAATGCATGGGAGTACTATAACATGCTATTCATGGAAGGACCTTGGAGTAAATACCTTTATAATCTGTACTAACAGAATTCCAAATAAATATCATAGTATTTTTAAACTTCACGTTTATATGGTACAGTATTTACATGGCCATTTCATAAATGCCATTGTATCACCACTGTGCATGTACGAAAACATTTTAATTAATTGAAATACCAACCATTGATATTAGCAATGCATCATGTCTCCTCCACTTTTTTGAGATCCATTTGCATATTACACAATGGTATTACAATAGGGCATGTCCACAAATGTATTATTGATTAAAAATTATACCACACTTATTGGGTCAGTACCATGGTACAGTGATCAATCAATCATAAAAGCTAAAAAGTAGACATGGTATTATGGGACTATTGATTTGACACTGTGGCAGTACTTGTTGAGGCAATATTCACATGGTGTAGTATTTACACGATGACATACCTTGAAATACGTCCAAAACATCTTTTAACAAAAAGTTAGCTAAACACAAAAGCAGCCACTTTTCCGTGCAGCTTACCTGAACGTGTGAAGTCCACAGTACCATGAGTCCCAAACTGAGAAGATAAGACATGTCTGCTTCCCCAAAGCCAAAAAAAAAAAAAAATCCCGAAAAGTCGTCAGATAAACATGCAACACAAACCGAACTGCCTCTCCTGAGACCCGGCCGCTATCTTCAGTTACTGGACAAAACAGCGCGTCTCGATTTCTAGCATCTCCAGAAAAGCACCTTTTCGGATCTTCTCACTCATGTACTTTCGAGGATCTGCATGTTGAGCAGCCTGACAGCGAGCGAGAGAGGTTTGATGTGACCACACAGCGGCTTCAGGCAAGAGAAAGAGTGAGAAAAACATCTTTTCTGGACAGGAAAATCACAGGATTTCCTCTACCGCATCGCCACGGTGATGGTTTGGGAAGTCCATGTCTGTCAGCTGACAAGATTGCGGGTTTCAGCAGAATTTGAAAACGGCACACTGAGAATTAGCACTTTTTTTTTTTTCACGGGGACACATAAATAGCGAGCGCTAGGGTTCGAGTAGAGGTTGACTTCTTGTTAAAAGAGAGAAACGTGTGAAAAAACAAGATATTTTAACGGTGACGTTCACACGTTTATCTAAAGTGTTTTATCAGTTGGTGTTTTCTGTGGGAATCGAGCACTGCTTTATCATTTGAGCTACAGGAGCGACAAAACGAATCGTAAAGTTTTAAATGATCCTTTTTTTGTCTTTGCACAATCGAAAAAAACCGAGCAAACGTAAATTGAATTCCTAAAGTCGGTTATACGGAATACAGCAGATAGATATCGGAAAGCAGGCGTTGTAAATAGTTAGGGGAAAAAAACCAGCAGCGTTCACCCTGCAGCACTGCTGTGTCATCACTTTGAGACTCTGAGAGTTCCTGCTATTGTGTCTGTCTGCTGAATAGTGATACTATTGAGAGATTCAACCAAAAGTTCGCTTTAAAAACAACACAAAGTTACGGGGGCATCGGGTTTAAAACGGTCATTATTTTTACGCTGCTTTTTATCATCACTCGTTAACTGTCAAGTAATAATTTGTGGTGTTTGCTCATATTAAACTCAACTTGTCCTGACGTAAACGGTTTTAAACGGTTGCGCTCTTTAATGGCAAATGATAACTCTGGAGACCATAATATTACAGAGTTGGAGCTCGTTTTGGTATGCAACCACCTAGAATACTCTAAAAACTACTGAGAACGCATATGCAACCACATAGCAACACTCCGGCAACCACCTAAGACACCTTAACAATGGCATGGCAACACCCTAGTGACTGCATAACAATGGACTAAAATGATTCTGGAAGCCTGAAAAGTCCAGCTAAAATCCAGCAGGTCCTAAACCATCACCATAGAAACCACCTCCAAGATATAAACCCGCAATTGTGATTTATATCACGCAATTTTATAAAAAAAAGGTAAAGACCTGCAAGTTGATGCATTTTGAGTTCATGTCACACAATTCTGAAAAAAAAATGTCCTGCGATTCTGCCTCTATGACTAACAATTTCACATGTGCATCTTATGCGGCTTTTAAACTTTCAACTGCGAGTTTATATCACGCAATAATAACTCTTTTTTGTGGCAGAGATGGGCTTCCATATCTTACAGATGGGTCCGTGTCGCAAGGCTAGTAGAGCGCTTCAAAGTTAACTCTCCAAAAGACAGCGGCCAGTATTTTAATGCTGAAAAATTCCCAGTAACATAGCACTCCAGCGTGACCTTCACCCGGGCCAGAGTTTGCCTACCAAGAAATAACAGGAAACGAAGGGGTCAGGCTAACAATACCAGCGCTGGACACGTTAATTCAGCAGCACGGTGCAAATGTTTCCTGCCCTTTCTCACTTGCGTACGACACGCAGTTTTTTTAAATTACAGTGTTGAAAAGTACCAGCTTCGTCAGTTTCCCCGAAGCGCTGTTTTCGTTTCGTGACCCCGTGCGCGCGCTCGATCTGCTGGCGGTCAATCAGACGTCAGTGTTTCAGCAACAGGCTTTCAAAGCAGGATCTAATATTGCTGACTCTCCGTCTCCGAGGGAACAACATGGGCTGAAGATTGAAGAAGAGGTTTTTTTTGGGTTTGCTCAACCAAGTTTTGATTGGTCACGCGACGCTTTCGATTTGTTTCTCTAAATCTTTCTGTTATTTAGGCTAACATTAAAGATGGGGATTCAGTCACAGGCCGGTTTTCCTACCGTTTTGAAGACTTTATTATTAAATGCATTGAAAAAAACCAAGCCAACAATACAGGGCTGTGCAGTGCGATATGTGTTGCTCGTGCTGAAAAATCGGTCTGTACGATGAATAAATGAATTTGATCATCTTAACCGTGTGAAGTGATTTCGGCGTGCATCTTTAGAGGTGTTTAATAAGATGTATATATATTATATATTAATAATGATATGTTAAGATACTAATAATATACTGAAATAAAGGTTTTCAAGTAACTAAATTTACATTAAAAGTGCATAAAACATTAAACAGCCACATACATATAGATATATATTCACAGATAGCAACAAAGCAATCAAAACTAAATTGAAGTGCTTACTTTTTTAACACGCAGTCCCATTTTCAGGTGCATAAATGTAATTATTTTTTTGCAGGCGATATCTGCCTTCAGCCTGGAAGCCCTGGACATCACCAAAGCCTGGGTCTCCTCCTTTGTGCATTCACTACTGTATACAGCTGACTCGAGTCGTTTGTTTGTGGGTCTTTCTGCCTCCAGTTTTGTCTTCAGCGAGTGAAATCACGCTCAATCAGGTTGAGATCAATGGCCTATTGCAGAAAAACCCACTTTTCTTACCTTCCAAAAAATTGCTGGGTTGCTTTGGGTCACCTTTTTGGTCGTCATCCATTTGTACTGTGAAGCGCCGTCCAATCAGCGTTGCTCTATTTGGCTGAATCTTGTGCAGGATATATCTCTATACACTTCAGGATTCTTCTGGTTGCTAAACGACAGTCTCTTAAGTCTAATCTGGCCTGGTTTGCACCTCGTGAACCCTCAGTGAAGTCTTCTCTTGATTGCAGACGTCTACCTCCTGGAGGGCATTCTTCACTTGGCTGGATGTTGTGAAAGGGCTTTCCTTTACCATGGATAGGATCATAGGATCATCCAATCACCCATCACCGTTGCCCTCTGCAGACATATCCATGTCTTCTTGCGTTGCGTTCATTTTTCCTCTGAATGTAGCGAGCTGTTGATTCGGCCACTCCTAATGTTCCTGCCATTTCTCCGATGGCTACGTTTTGATTTTGAAGCCTAACAGTTGTCCGTGTCGTTATGTGGGTTCACAGCAACAGCATCCAGCTGCAAACGGCACACAATCCAGACCTTTTTCTGCTTAATGTAGAAATAGCGAACCCACATCTTCCAGTGAAATAGCTTTCGAGTCAACCGTCTAATTACATATGGTCCACTAAAAAAGAGCTGTACATATTACATATTAAAGAGCTGTCATTTCTAACCTTTCCTCCCATTTTGATGAGAATACCCTGAAATTAAAGGTCAGAGCGTGCACTTTAAGCCCAAATTGTATCTATTATATATTACATTATATAACCGTAACTTGAATAGTCTTTTTTTTTTTATGTTCTGCTTCAGCATTTTGTTCCATTTTTTTTTTTTAAGATGAGACAAAATATTTGGACATTAAACAAACAAAAAAAGTAAAAAAAGCCTTTACATTTACTCACATTTATTACAAAATTCAAAGTGCATAATCAGTCTGAATTCCCTCTGTGAAGTTAAAAGCGCTCTGTAAACATGTGCTCACCGTTTGAACATCTGTACAAATAAATGCACAAATTAGTTTCAGGAATACTTTCTAAAATTGAAACGACACATTAAAACTGCATTTAGATTATTAAAAAAAAAAACAAACATTAAAAGCCATCTGAAAACGATTTTGTTGCCACAGAACAACAAATTTACTTAAAATAACACTGAACTGCACAAAACTGTATAACAGACGTTTCACATTTCATGATGCACGGCCGATTGTACACAGCAGCGGATAAATATGTCTGAAAAGCAGCAAAAAAAAGCAAAGTCTGAAGCCTGAGACAAAATATATAGGTATATTACACTCGTGTGGACTCTACGATACAGTTTCCCAGGATGCATTGTGTCAAAACTGTAAAAAAATGTTCGTAAAAATAAACGTTCATCATACTTTGTGGGTGAATACTGTTTTTTTTCCCCCCATTTCAGCCTGTTAGCTCAACCGGCAGCTCTCTGCTGCACAGCGTCTCCCACTGGCGGGCCAAGAGCGATATCAGCCGCTCTCTGCTGTCCGCTCCCGGTACGAAAATACACCACTGCACTTCCCCCTCGGCTCCTCCGACCCCCTGCGTCCTGTCGCCCCTCCCGTCACTCTCCGCGAAATGGTCCATGGTAAGATGGCACAGAAGATCCGGTCCGGGGACGTCGTCGAACACCAGCGTGAGGGCTTGTGGGTAAGTCTGGTAGCCCATTAGCACGCGGTCCAGGTCGCGTATTCGTCGAGCATCCGTGAGGCGGTACTTGTCTCTTTGCGGAGGCTCTTTTGCAAATTCGGGGAGAGGGTAGCTAATGTGGTCTTCGTCCAGGAGGAAGACGTCAGTGCTGGTGAGTATAAGAGTCTTGGGTTGTAGGACAGTCTGGGCCGGAACGACGTGGACCTGGAATACCAGTACGTACAAAAGGATGTTGAAGGAGTGAGACGGTGCCTGAGGGGTCTTCCTCTCCGCTACGATGAAGGTGAGATCTCCGATCTCTTCCTCGCTTGGATACACGAACTTCACTTTGCTGGAATGGACCAGTTCGTAGTTCTCCATTTTACCTGATTTATAAAAAAACGTAAGTTTAAGGTTACTCCTCATCAAAAAGAAAATTAATGAATCACTTAAACTTAAAGGAGCATCTCAAAAATTGATTGCTAAACATCCAGACGAAATGTTCAGTTCAAGTAATCAAACCTGTGCTTTTGTTTCCAAACTGCGAGTAGAAATCCAGCTCAGAAGGTTCAGGAGAGGGAACTTTCTCCAGCAAAGACAAAACCATCATCAGCTGCTGCAGGAACCGATGTGTGCCGTAACCGTCACGGGTCAGACAGGAAATGATGTGATCAGCCGAGGGCCCTTTTGAAGAAAAAGGTTAAACTATTGAACTTTTAAGTGTCACTGCAGCCATTTTCATTGCAGCCTCAATTCATTCACAGTAGCAGTTAAAACTGGAAAATGTTTTGGGTTGTATAACATTTTCTCCAGAGAGAAGCCGCAATGTAAAAAGCTATTTGGTTCATTTCAGACCAGCCAAACTCTTACGTCCAAATAGAACTTAGAAAACACTTTGGATAGCAACGTCGTGTCATGTATAATGTTACAATGCTCATGAGTAACGCTTAAAAGTGGGAGGTCAATGACGCCTTAAACAGCATGTGCTTTTTGATTAAAGAATTACTTCACTTCCAGAATGAGAGTTTCTAGAAAAGTGAGCTAATCTTTTAAGCTGATTACAGCTGGATAAAGACGTCATCCATGTATATCTTTACTCATTTTGGATGGACGATTCGATCAGAACTCACCCACGACTCTGAAGTACTGATCGAACAAGCCCACATTGACGCTCTGCAGGTCTTTTAGCTTTAGAGTGAAGCAGAAGGAGATGAGGAAATCTGGGTCCTTGTGCTCGGACGGGTGCCAGGTCCACATCACTGCAAGATCAATCAATTTAATAAATCAGTTTTAATGTTAGAATTATGTCAGAACACAGAACAGCATGTAGTCGTTTTGGCTCACTTGATTGGTTGGTGAGCGAGGACGCCGTATCATCCAGGATGAAGTAGATGGCTTTGGTAGACAGCAGGACACAGGCGCTCGTCTCCACATCAGGAGATCTGTAGAAGAGCACCGATGTCCACAGTATGTGTTTCAGCTCTTCATTCTCCATCTGCATGCAAACGGTGAGATACACAGCATAAGTGTTCCGTCTTTTCATTGCGTAATACTGCAGTTTATGCATCACTGTTTGCTTGGTCAAAGATTACAATTGCTCAAATGTAGTTTTCAGAATTTTTCTTCCAGGTTTTTGTTGGGGTATGAACATGAATGATACCTTGAAGCATGTTATTTATTGTTTTGAAGACTACATGTTTGGGAAAACAGCCACACACTCTATGAACTCAAAGTAAGCGCAGGGCATCGATGATTCTAGTCAGGGTTACAGATCGTGTTACAAACTTCAAATGTTAGGTGTGTTTGTTGACGGTTTGAATTCAGTCTGGGATATCCTGTAAAAACAAGACACTGATTGAATAGGAATGAGTGGAAAGAGGTTCAGATAGCCGTCTTGAAAACAAGGCAGCTGGCCAAAAGTAACACAGTCAAAGAAAATAAACGCACACAGGAAGAGAGGGGTTGACCGGAAGGACAAATCAAGGAATATACAGTGACGACAACAACAGAAAAAAAAAAAAAAAAAAAAAAAAAAAAAAAGCTTCCGTAGGGAGCAATCTACAGCACAAACATCCAGGAAATAATTTCCTCATAAGATCTGAATCTGCAAAGTGCGCAAATGACTTGCCTCTGCAATATTGTTGTGAAAGAAGTGGACAAGCTGGCCTCCCTTGAGAGACGAGATGAGGAGTAAAGAGGAGGAGACCGAGAGGTGTGAGGGACATTGGTTGTCCTCCATCAGCTGCTGAATGAGGGATTTGGCTGGATACAGCAGAGACAGGGTCAGATGGGGCCTTGGCACTTCCTGAGGGACACTGTGGAAAAAAAAGCAGTGCAGTATATCAACTGTGAAAACAGCTAAGAACAGCTATTAGGGTTTTGCTATTGAACAAATGCTGCATTTTATCTCCGCTGCCGCATTTAGCATCAGGTAAAATGGTTTGTCTGTAATTGTAAGACTGGTCTTTTTAAACTGGGATTTCTTGTCTAGTCAATGAACTTCTGGTTAAAAGGTTCCATATTGTACACCTTTAGAGTTTTATTTTAGGTTTTGATATCCTAAAGAATATATATTTGTTGTGTAAGTACCAAAAAGCATCTCAATACATTTTTTTTTTACAGATCGATTTTGGCATGTCTAATTACTATACATGAGCCTCTCTTCTGATTGGCCGATTGTTTTCTAAGTGACTCAAGACCAAGCCAATCAAATGTAATGACGTCACAATTATATCACAGTGCTAGCTAAATGCAAAACCAAGGGAAGACTGGAGGCAGCTAAATAAGGAGCTTAAAATATTATCTTGTTGTGATGTTGGGTCCCAGAATGTATGTAATACAGCCTTAAATTAGAAATATGACTGCATACCTGATTCCACTGCCAGACAAAAAAAAAACGATAACAGCTGTGGTTAAACGTGATAAAATGAGCTGATAGAAACAATCATCAAAAACGTTTCTTATCAAAAAATTTTTAAATAAGTATTGTTTTTTGTTGTTATTGTCTAAAGTTTTATTGCATCTCACGTTTAGAAAATAAAAAAATGTGTGTAAAACAACAAACTGACGATTTTATATATAATGTATAAATGTATAATTTATATAAAATGTGTAATTGTGTATATATATATATTGTTTGTGATTAATTGTAGCTAGCATAGTAACGTAGCAGTAAAATTAGTTTGACTAGATAGACAGGGTGAGTTTATCTTTACTATACATATTAGATGTGGTTCACTCCATAGTAACAATCCGATCAGATCGTCCATCTTTGGAGTGTGCTACGGGTCAGCCAATCTAGTTAGTCGGTTAAAAGTTAACCTTTTCGACATGCTACTTTATGCTGGCTGTGTGCAGTTTACTGTGGATTGATCATTTACATTTATATGGTAGTTTCTTAGCCCCTAGAACTCACTTATGAAAAAAGTCAGGAAATTTCAGATTTGACAATATGGGACCTTTAAGACTTAGTGACAACTCTCATGCTAACAGATGCAATTTAAACAATATGCCAATTCCCAACCCTAACTGGCAGACACTGAATTTATTGCCAGTAGAAAGTCTGAAAGTGCCTTGTTAAAAGAAACAAATGCTTAAAGCCTTGGCAAGGTTGGAACCTAAAAAAATTAGGACTGGACCGAAAATGGCATCAACACATATCTTTAAAAATGCCAAATAAGCCCAATTACCTGCTGGTAGGTATTCTTTCTGTGGCTGTAGCAGGAGTGGGATAACTGTGCACTTTTGAGTGTCCTTTCTTAGTGCGCTGCAGAGCAATGGTCTTAATTTCCCTCAGATTGGACCGAAGCTGTGTGAACTCTCTCAGGAATGTGAACTTCTCTTGTGGAAGGGCAAAAACAACAGTCAGACACTCGTGACCCGCCATCAGTTCTACAACATGCTCATCGTAGAAGCGGCGAGAGTTTGAGACAGCCCTACACGAACAGTCCTGCTTTGGGTCGAGGAGCGTGAATGAAAGTGGGATACGTGTTACTTTGGAGCAGTTCCGCATCGCACTTGCTTCCGAAGGATCCCGGGACGCCAGAGCGACAAAGTCTACCTTGAGAATGCAGAGGTGCCGAGAGGTCAGGAATATAATCAAGGGATTGGAGGTTTGGTTCGGACCACTTTCAAACAGGCCGATTTGGGATAATACATCCAAGGTGGCCGAGTTCTTTGGAAACTGTGGGTTGTTTGCGACATTCTTGTCGGAGGTAGATGAGTCTAAATCAAGGAAATGGATCAAGTGTCCGCCTTTAACGCTGCCCTCACTTTCCTCAAAGTCCCAAGAGTTCAGAAACTGTCGCATAAACACTTGAGTGTTAGAGGAGTTAAAAACTTGCTCATTAGTTTGGTCCACATGTGTGACAATGCATGAGTGCATCTCCTTCAGACTTTGGGTGCCTGAGAAAAAGAACCATCGCGTATTGCTTGATTTGACCTTCAAGGAGAAACAAACGTCTGGAATATCAACCTGAAAGGTCTCAATGTTGGTGTACGGCACAACCAAGTCTGTCTCAAGGTTCTGCATTAGTTCTTCCAATTTACTCACTGGTTCTTCTGACCTGATGTGAAAAACCACAAGCGAGCTGTCCGTTGCCACCAAACAAGATGGCCGCTGACTCAAAACTTCTCCAACACTGATACAAAGAGACCAAAGCACCATTTTTACATTATCAATTACAGATTCCTTCTTCACATCATCTGGCATCTTTTCCTGAATGGTGGACGAGGAGGAACAACCCATGATCTCGTTGGTATCATCTACTGTCATCTCAAAGTACCCATCTCCAGACTGAGGACTCCCTTGGTCTGTGCTCTCAAGGGACGTAGTTTTGCAAGGTATCTGGGTTGATTCTTCTCCATTAGCCTGGTTGATGTGAGCAGAAAGCTGACTGATAAACTCCTCGTTCGTGGTAGTGTAGGACAGTAAGGAAGGAGGTACAAAGATATTCGAAAGATTTGCGCTCCAAGGTTTCCACTCCTCTTCACAGCAACAAGGGCTAAAGAGGAATGAAACATTAGCTTAGGAATCTTGAACATAAAACCATAACTACTCACCTTTAACATAAGTAACAATCTATACTTACTCCTCAGTGGATAAATGTTTTATAATTTTGCATTTTTATTACTACCTTAGTCAACCATACGTAATGTACTCTTATTAAAAGGCAAAATTCTGTCATCTTTCCAAAGTTCAGAATCTGTATGAATTTAACCAGGCTGTTTTGGGTCACCACTGACTTCCATAGTATTATTTTCCTACTATGGAAGTCAATAGACACCCAAAACACCCTGGTTTTAACTTTTCCTTTTTATATATATATCTTCCTTTGTCGACAGAAAAAGAAATTCATAAAAGTTTGGAACTATGTAAATGTAAAATTTTTGGGTGAACTATTCCTTTAAGGCTATGGGATATTTATGGAATACAAGTATGTTTGAGGCACAGCAGAAACAAAGCATAAGAATATTACAACTGACCTGCTCTCAAAGGTGACCTCGGAAGACAAACTGGAATCAATTTGAGTTTCCACCTGCAACAAAAAAAGGACCAGTGCTGTGTTCTTGTTTGTTGCTGAAACTATAAAGTTAATTAACTGCGCTATAATACAAACCGACCTGCGGGATGACATCACAGGCTGAGTTGTAAACATCATAGCATCTCTGGGTAAGTGTAGAATCCACAGGAGTTAATATCTCTTTGGTAATAAAAGCTTTTTCTTTACAAGTAGTTATTTCTGAAAGGGAGATAGATGGAAAGCCAAAAGTCATTTTTAGTCACTCAAGTTTAGCTAACTCAATGCAGTGATGATGAAAATGAACGGTGAGGATTTGATTTGTTTATTCTGGGAATATATGCTTTATCCATGTTGGGTTATATGGTACCAATGCAAATGTCAGGATGATGTCAAGAGACTGACAGACAAACAACTGGCAGCTGCTGAAGAAACAGCTTGAGGAAAATAGCTATGATTTTAAACCACATACAGATTTATGTTGAATTAAGGTGTTCGCTGTAAAAAACAAAAAAACAAACCAAACAACACTACATAAAGCCGATTATGATAATAATCCATTAATATTTGAGGAACTATTTAAATCACAATTTTAGGAGCGCGTAACGAATATTTAGATGCTCTTTGCAAAAACGTAAAGTCTATCAAAGCACCCGAGGCTGTTGCTTAGTAACTAACACTCAAGAGACAAATATGGAGATCAAATGCTTTATAAATCAGGCCCAATCGCTATTAGAGCAAAGACATGCAAATTAACCGCCGCAAAAAAAATCAACGTTTAAACTAGTTTGACACAGCACAGGAAAGAAACCGATGCCCACTATACTCATTCAAAGCAAAGATATGAGAAAAATCATTAAAAGAACGCTGATGAAACTTGATTTACACCATCTGCAATGCAGAAACGGATGCGCCACATCTCTGAAACGCAATTACGGGCGGCAGAGCTGCAATAAGTCAGTGTGCAGGAATAACGGAACGGAAATGTAAATGAAATGAGATTTAGAGATCGCGGGTGCAAAGAAAAATTCAATAGCTTCAGACCGTCGTGAGAAAAGGATTCAATACTCTCTGATTATTCATTTACGATCATAAAGACAATCACGCAGAGAGCATGCTAATGAACTAATCACGCCATTCATTCATTTTCTTTAAAGGTGAAGTGTGCTTATTTTTTTATAAGTATATGCTACATATAATAATACCTTCTCCTCTCCCATCTTAACATGCAGACACAACGAGTTCAGGACGAGACTATTTGTACGTTTATCCAACCAGTGACAGATGGGAGCGTTCGAAACGACACACTTCACTTTTAATTCTCCGTTTGTGTCCCCCCCCTCGTCCCAGCGGCGCGATACATACATGATTACCTTGACTGGAGCAGGTGGAACGAGACAGAGAGGGGGAGGAAGAGGAGGGCGGCGCGACCAGAGAGGACGAAGAGGACTGTGGCCCGCCCGTGGCCCGTCCCGGGGCGTCACTCACCTGACAACGATAACATCAGGCTCCTCTTTAGCCAAAAACACAACCTGGCTAACTCAAGAGCCCTAGAGGTCAGTGTAAAAGGGTGTGAGGGATCGTAAACGTCTCAAATGTTCATTTCGAAATTTTACAACATGTCCAAACCAGAATGACGAGCCGTAAATCACCACGTTTAATCGGCTTTTTCCCCATCTGCACTGACATTTTATTGGTCCAAATCCCGCTCCATAAAAAAATAAAATAATTTTTTTTTTTTTTTTTTTTTGCTTATTTGACGATCAAAACGTGCAGCAGTGCATTTGTTTTATTAACATAACCACAACTTTTCTGTCTAATTTAAATTTAATACATTTAGCATCCTTCCTCCCATAAAAGATCAAAGCCTCACTGCCATTTTATTATATTTGCAACAATTTTACATGTTTTATTAATGACTCTCTCTGATACGGATTCTACAATTACATTTTATATAAACAAACTATTTAAACAAACTAAATTAAGTCTCAAATCTGAACTGCTCTACTTATTCTGTAATAGGAAGTACAGCATTGTTTAAGATATACTATAATATTCAAATATCATATGGGTAGCTGACGTGTGAACGTGTCCTACGGTCTGAGGTAAAAAAAAAAATAATAATACATATTTAGCCTCCAACACTGAAGATAAACCTCTCATGCTATTTGTATGTTTGTGCATTTTTACTGTCACACTATAGGACACAGTCTAATTTTTATTTGTCAATTACCCTTATGCACATTTTAAGTTGATGCATAAGCACATTGATTTAACCCAGCATGCAGACATGACATCCGGTTCACTATCAGAGTCTGGCCAGGAGGAGGCACCACAACTCATTTCTTTCACTCCATTGGAAAACGCGTGTTATGTAATAGATGCTGACACACCAATGCATCAACGGCAGCATGTAAAGCCAGACAATGAATCACCGTTTTGTTGATTTCTTATGTCTGGACATCAAGGTTTAGGCCGTTTCACACCTCAAAAACTGTCACAATTCATTCCAAGAAGGCCATCAGCACACTCCTTTAATAACCCTACAAATATAACTACGTTACTCAGAAAGCCATTAACCTGCCAGATAAAACAGACTGAATTAGGACCTCTTACGTAACTTTTCATTCAGCAGGGCTTTTACCTAAATTTGTTTCCATTGTCAACTGACTTTATGTAATTTTCTTTCTTTTCTTTTTTTTTATAATTCACTCCAAGCAAAAATAAAACAAATAATAATATATGTAAATAGAAAATAAATGCTCAAAGTAATAATGAATAATAATGTTACAACAATGTAATAATTATAACAATACTGCTATTATTATTATTATTATTATTATTATTATTATTAACAATAACAATTTAATAATAATTTAAACAACAATAATACTACTAATAATACTAATACTAATAATAATAATAATAATAATAATAATAAAACAATAATAATAATAATAATAATAATAATAATAATACAAAATGAACCTTTATCCATTTAATTAAAATAAAAAAAAACAAAAAACTAACAAATATAAAACATTAAATATACCTTTTTCTCGTTGTTTGCCATTCGGTCTTTGGCCTCTTTTGCTTTTTGAATGGCTTTTAGCACCTCCACCGTGTCGAGCTCTTTTTCTGTGGTGGTTGTACCGTCCAAACACACCTGCACGACAAACACAAATTATAATTTATATATAAATCAACTACAGACAAATCAAGAAAGACGTATAAATGAGTTCAATTATTTATTTGGGCCCACTTTTTTCCTCTGGCTGTAACAATACTACAAAACTGCAGAGCAAACGGACCAAACCCTCGATGAAAAGCTCTATACCTCGGAGGCCCGGTCGCAGAACTGGGCCAGAACTTTAGTCCTGTAATCTGGGATGATGCACATGGGGTTATTATTCAGAGACAGTTTCTCCAAGCAGGGAAGCGTCCCAATGTTTTTAATTTCATCCAGCTACAAAAAAACAAAAAACAAACAGACGACAGGATCATGCTGGCGTCAAGAAAATAATGTCCGAAAACAACCAATGTAGTAAACTACCTGTGCTAATCTGTTGCTGCTTAAATCCAAATTAACCAATGAGTAAAGTTTACTGAGGCCGGAAAGCGTCTCCAGCTGATTCCCAGACAGATTCAAAGTCTTGATGTTCCCCAGTTTAGTGTGAACGCCCTCCAGGACCGTGAGCTTGTTGAAGGACAGATCCAGGTGAACCAGGTTGTACAGATGCTGAGGTGAAAATAAGAAATAATTCTAAGCGCCAAACCGCCTTTGCAATTCACAAATAATATCATCACGTTATCTAGAGACAGCGCACCTGAAGGTTTTCCACTAGAGACAACTTATTATAGCTGAGATCAAGGAACTCGACTTCTGGAATCAGTTTCTGTACCAAGAAGATCAAGAAGGTTATATTCACAATCAGCGAGGAAAGATAAGTAAAAACTGGTAGGTATTTCGTATATATCGCACACAACTGTAGCTCACCACCGACTCGTCGATGCAGCGTATGAAGTTTCGGCTCATGTCCAAAGTAGTGAGCATCTTCCACGTGGGAATGATTGCCGTTACAGGACAGTCCGTATCGACCCCCTCAGGTTCCCACTGGGCGAATTCGGACGCTTCGGGAACCAAGATTTCCTATTGAAGACGGAGCATAAAGCGTCATAGTTGGTTTTAAGAATTTTTACTTGGGGGAAGCAATCGAACAGCGGTTCGGACCAGGCAGTCGAAGCGGGAAAGCCCTTCAAATCCATCTTGATGGGCTTTCCTGCATCTCTGAGATTCGACCTAGCGTCATCTAGCGTACCTTCATACTGCCGGCTGAGAGATGGATGCTGAGGGTGGCCAGCGTGGGCTTGAGGGAAGGCAGGCCCGTGATCTGTCCTGCGTCACAATCGCTGATCTGAGAACGAACATTAAGCGTTAGAAGCTTCCTGCGCCGTCCCTCGCGAAACACAAAGCGCGAGTCTCTTCACCTCGATCTGGAGCAGCGATTTAAAGACGGACAGGTCGAAAGGGAGGCACTGCTCCTCGATGTTACTCGTCCCCACAGCTGCTTTCGTTCCGGGGATCTGAGGGTGCCATTTAATGTCAACAGTAGATAAAACACGACAGCTTCTAATGCTATAGTTTCATTCTTAGATACTGGCACCAGTATTTCATGACCTTCGGTAACGTGCCAGACTCAAACCTTGAGGTACTTGAGGCGGCAGGTGAAGTCCAGGATGTGTCCGAGGTCGGCTTTGGCATCTCCGTTGGCACAGGTCGGCTTGGCGAGCTTCAGCTGCTGTGTGACGGCGTAGAGCTGGAGCGGTCTGAGGAGAAACACCTCGCCTGCAGCCAACAACTGCTCGCCTAAAAGAGAGGACCGCTACATTTAAGAGATTGCAATGTCAAACGTTTTGTTTAGTTTTTTTAGCACAGGGGGGAAAAAAAAGGACACTTATAATGTTACAAAATATTTCTATTTCCAATGCAGCTCTTTTTTTTTTGCACAAGAAACCTGTTAATAAATGTAATGGTGGTACAAAATGATAAAAAGTAAACGAAAGAAAGACTGGAGAAGTTTCGCGTCAAAGGAGTGAATAAAATTACATTTCAATAATAATAATGATAATGATAAACCTTTGAAATGTATTAATATTTACAATTATTGCTAGTTTTACCTAATTTGTCATCAAACAGAAGCAGACTTTTTTCAAACTTAAAGTGTCGTGTAGCATGCATTTTGCAAAGTAAAAATTATGAACGAAATATTTCAACAGAGACTGCAGAGAATGCACCTAGGGTTATTTTATGCATCACTTTTTACTAACATAGCACCGTTTTTTAAAAAGAGTATTAGATTGCGGTTATGCACCATTTCTACTGTGCATTAAAATATCTGATGGCCGATTTCACTTTACGCGTGCTGAAGTCTCCTTTGAAACATTATTATAATAGAATAGATTTATAACACTGCTCATTTCATTTGCTATAAACGCAACAACTGTAGGAATGAATAACAACAGACCCTTATGAAAGAGCTCTTCAGCCAGGGCAGCAGCAATTCCATTGATTTCCTGAAAACAGTGAAGTTCAAGTCAAAGACGGACACTCAGAGACAACAAACCCCATTCAACCGTTACATTTGCTCATTTTTAAATTGTTCGTGGACTAAACTGCAAAAACCGCTCAAGCTGAAACGGCTGACTTTAGCGGCCTGCGTGTGCTTCGTCAGCTTCCTGAAAGACTTCAGCGGGGGAATGCAGAAATGACTTTTCTCATGACATCCTGTTTAAAGGAACGGTTCGCCCCCCAAAAAATGAAAACTCACTGAAAATGCACACACCCTCAGGCCACTCAAGTTCATTTCCACATCGGATCAGATTTGGAGAAACGCTATCCTCTGCAGTGAATGGGTGCCGTCGGAACCAGCGTCCAAACAGCTGAATAAAACGCCACACGACTTTGTTTGAACTGTGCATATTTCTCTCCTGATTCAGACGAAGCTACTTCTTTTCACTGGATGAAGCAATGTTACGGACAAATGCCAGAAGCAATGGTTTTTACGTTAAAAAGCTCTCGATGGAGTTGATTCGACGCAGCTTCAAAAGGCGTTAAATTTTGTTTGTATAAGCCGTTTGGTACTTGCGTTCCGACGGCACCCATTCACTGCAGGGGACGCATTAGTGAGCGAAACCTCCCTGAATCTGTTCGTCTGCATCACTTTCTGCAAATCTTTATTTTCGGTGGAATCACTTCAGCTCGTTTTCTGAAAGATCTCCCCGGAAGTTCGCGTTTCCTCGCGGCATCCGGAGTAAATTAGCTCTAACCAACGTTGACGTGCACAAATGCGACAAAAAAGCCAATTAAGGACAAACACAAAGCACTTCGGCTCTCCAAAAACAACCCAGGGCGGTCATATGCCTATTCCGGACAAAAGCCTTTCAGAGATCAATATCAATACCGCCACTGTCAGCACGAAAACATCGCTTACGGCCAGATAACAGGCCCTGCCTTTCCCAGAACCATTTAAACGGCCGAGATGAGAGAAAGTTGAAAGCAACAGAGCAAGAATTGCATGCAATTGCTTCGAATGGATTACAGGCTAACTCCAGTTAACATTTCACCAGCATGTGACAGACATAAAGCAGAGGAATCTCCTGTTTGAAATCGAACACAAAGCACGTAAAAAAAAAAAAAACTTACATATAAGTGGAAGAGTAAGAAGCTAGACAGGACTTTGGGGGTCGATGAGGGGAATCTGTTCAGGAGCGTTTGGAGATAAACCTCCAGCTCCTTCTGACGCTTCTCCACGAGGCTTTTAGAGTTTTTGCCGATGATCTTCTTGGGCGGCAACAGATGTTTATCGATCTTCTTCTCCACGGTGAGCTGAAGTCAACAAGATTTCATCAGTTTTATCAGGCACTCGCTCTGAACTATGAGCGGAACGTCAATATCTGGGGCCTGAGCTGAGGTTTCAACTCACTTTTTCATGCAAGTCGTGAAAGCCGCTGTAACGATGCTTCACGGTCCAACTGTGATCTCCAACGCTCACCTCGATGATGTAAACCTGAAAAACACATCTCGCTTTAAAAAAAACAGAATCAAAATGCATTCATTCACTGCTGTCGCTCATTGATGGGAAACCTCTGGAAGGAGCCACCAAACACCTCTCCACTCCTGCCATACAAACAATATCATATTTTGCTTTACGCAAATTAGCATGCAAATAATTAAAAGTGGCGTTTGACACTGCATTAACCGCTACTATTAATATTTACAATGACAATTAAACTAATTGTGATTTAATTACAATTAAAAACCGGATTCCTTTAAACGTTGATACATAATACGCATATTTTTAACAAACATTAGCTCTTATGCAACACGCACACACACGCGCTGTAACGTCTGCTTCATCGCGCGGGGCACACAACTAACCTGTCAATCAACTAGATATATGTTTAAATCGCCAAACCTAAGATTATCAATCATTTTCACGCGTTTATTCGTAAACCGGAGTCAGGCACTGAAGCGGAGACCTAAACGAAGCGCGTCAAAACTGACCGTGTAGTTCTCCACCAGCTCGGACCCGACGATGCGGACGCGTTTCTCCGCGCTCGGCTCCGGGAGATGCGGGGCGTCCATCTTCACTTCAGCGCGTCGCCGTGAAAAAAAACGCAAACCTAGCTGTCATGTAGCGCCTCCATCTTTGTTGTGGTTTAACGGCCGCGAAGCCCCGCCTCCTCGTGTTTCTCACGCGCCGCGGCGCTCGCGCACAACGGGAGCTTTATCGCCCCCCACCGCGCGACGAGGTTACTGCTCCATAAATCATCTCGCCGGCGGAGCTTCAACTTTATATATCGACGCTAAATTAGGGTCAATGCAATGTTATAACCACATTTATTTCATGAATATATATTTCACGTAATGGTTTAATCTTTCAATATATTCAGTGAAACCCGCACGCGTACAAAACATAGACTAATGTCAGTCTTTTTTCCCACAACCTCACAAAACCCTTGCAATTTCACAATGAACCTCCAGGGGCTTTCAGAGACTAGGTTGTAACCAATTATAAATTATAAAGTTTAAAACTTTAATGAAGAATCACAAATTGTAGCATCCAAACTGTAACAGTTATGTAAATTAGATTACAATCAATTAATTTAATCTACTCTATATACATATATATATATATATATATATATATATATATATATATATATATATATATATATATATATATATATATAAAATCAATTCATTTAATCTATGTATATATATTAAATACATCATATCAATATATATATATATATATATATATATATATATATATATATATATATATATATATATATATATAATATTGTAAAATACTCTGATAGTAATTCAGCTACTATGACTGCAAGAAAAATGCTAATGTTTCACAAAATATAATTTGCATTAAATAAATAGGCTCACATATGTAAACCTCACTGGGCAAAAATCACCAAATTTAGTTCGTTTCTAGTTTTCACAATGTTCTCGGTTGGTTACACGTGAACCATATGTGAACGTTAGGGGCACGTCCTGGTTTGCTAGGATGGTCTACTCTCCATTTAAAGTTTAAAATGACTTTCTATCCATCCATCCATCCATCTATCTTCATAGTTAGTTCATTCATTCCCCGCTTTACTTTCCATCTACTCGCGTGGCGTATTAATGCATTCACTCGTTCATTTATTTGTTTATTTATTCAAGTCAGGCAACCATCTTTTAAGCGTTTTTTTTTAGCCTCGTTGTTTAACAGATAAGCGGTGGAGCTCATTGCTAGTGTGTGTTTAATGATTACCTCTTCAAATTATATTCAAATATCAGCTGAATGAAAAAAGCCACTTCTTCCAGCACAGGGACAGGTGTGTTTATATGCTGTTATGTCACAACTAAGCATTTTTTTTATTGCGTGTGTGTGTGTGTGTCCGCTAAAATAATCGTTCATGCGGTTCATGCTTTTCAGATTTGATTAAACAAACGCCACATCGACGGAAAATCTTAGTCGCATCACGGATAAATAAACAGAAATTGAGTTTGTATGCGATTATAGTGCGTTTCCTATCTTAATAAGGTAATCGAGAGTACGTCTTCGTATAAAGCCTAATACTGAAGAGATATAAACAAACCCGATTACTAGATAACAACCGTTCACAGAACAGCCATTAGTTTGTTGTCCTCACATCTTTCACATACATCACGTATGCACGCTCTTTGTCGTGGTGTCGTCTCTCAGCTGATCTAAGGGCAGTTGCGCTTTCTTGACCATGTATGAAAGAGACGCGGATCGTGACTTAAAAACCGATCCTGGAACAGCGGCTGCGAAGACGAGATGGAACGAACCATTTCGTCTCGGCGGGGGTCGGATTTTCAGAATACGGAAAAACGGCGCTTTCGCTGCTTAAACAGGCAAGAGGAGATTTTTATTACTGAGGTATAACAAACATGAATCTAAATGATTATATATATGATGCTGTTATACAAAACTGTAGCCATATTTTAAATACCTCACCTCGGGAAAGAATGAAACGCCCCTATCCCTTCCAAGCAGTTTGACGCGCCCAAACGCTATAAATACGCCACTAGACGCGGATTTCTGTAGATGTCAACTGTCACATCGAGATCGGCGCTAGTCTGAGACGAAGAGAAAACGTAGTTTGTTGGCACTTATCCAAAGTAAAACGAACTACAAACATATTTTCCACTCCTCAGACATTCAGGCAACGATTCTGCTTTTAATCTGAAGCAAAAAAGACACTGGTTACTCGGAAAAGCTGAGAAGGGGTGTGACTGATCTCAGATCAGAGCCACACGAGCGTCAAGCTGCCTATACAGAGGGCACTGTGCCAGGCTATGTGCCATTTAAAGCCAGTGACAAAGAAAAAATCGGAAAAGATTGTAAAAAGGTAGACGACCGAGGGGGTGATTCGTGTAGAGAGGCACGAGTAACCAAAACCCCTAAGCGAGGAGAAGAAACAGCCTTTGTTGCCCTCCAGATTATGTGAGAGTGCACTACAGCTGATGCTAGACGCTGAGAAAATGTGCGGAAGGGCCATGATATGCCAATGGGAGGTCTACAGCAATAGACCCTCCATCAAGGAGACGGAGAAACCCAAGAGCGAGTCGAGGAGAGCCAACGGCAGCGCTAAGCAGAAGTGGCACAAATGGGGAAGGAGGCCAGGAAGAAGAGCGCACTATCCAGAAATGCGCAGAAATCGAGCAAGGTTGTCTCGGTGGTCTGGCACTCTGGTTTCATTGCGTCCCGCCAACGTTCAGGGCAACCGAGCGCCTGGCATGAGAGCGCCCAGGAACACCAACCAGTTCCTCATGCATGAGAAATACCAGATGATGCACATGCGATCGGACTCCGTTGGCACCGACAGCGGGTCCGACTGCGAAATGGACTTTGCGGATATGGACTCGTACCTGGGCGTTCTGGAGAACGCTAGAGGCGCACTTTTGGACAGTCCAGATCTGCCATCGCCACCCACATTTTACGCTCGACAGATGAACCAATGCCAGCCGTTTTCCTTCTTCAGCTTCAATCAAGAGGAAAGCATGCAGTATTTCCCATCGGAAGACGACGTGATGCAGAGCGAAGACTTCATGCAAAGGGACTTCAAAGAATTCTGTGACACTGTGGCACCATGTATTTAGACACCTGCCACAGGTAACATGTTTACATCACTTCGGTGGTTTTCTGAACCGTTTTTACCAACTAAATCTGTTGATTGACATGTGAGAGGCATTTCTTTGTTTGTTTGTTCTGTGATGTGTTACGATTGGTGGGGAGGAAAGGGTCCAAAGTAGGAGTGTGACCAGCCAGCCAATCGCCATCGAGCTCATTCGATCACTCTTGACAAACATAGCATCGGTTTGTACTGCGAAACTAAATCCTATGTGAATGTTTTTCATAATAAATCCACATTTTGCTACACTTGGTCTAGATTTTCTTTTTTTTATTGCATGGTTCATTTTGGATGAATCGCTCGACGAATAATGACCTGCAAATGTACAAAATGGCTTGTCAGAGATCATTATTCTCAATCTTTTCATGGTTTGTTTGTTTACCGACGTTAAAACAGACTGGTAGATCAATGTACCGTGTCTTAATACGTTACAAAGAGTGGCACAGTAATCTATATATTTTGGGGTCACAAAAGGAGGAGATGCGTAACAGAAATACGATGCCTGCGTAACATTTAAGAACCTTCCTTCCAACATACACACCCTTCTAGTACAGCAGAGCTGGGGTTTGAAGATCTGACACAAGAACAATAGCAAAGCTCATGAGACGAGGTGTGTGTGTGTGCAAAAGAGTGTCTATATAACCATATAATCTGCGTCACTAATTGGGTTTCCATTTTCACAGCGCACAATGAGACCTATGATCATCTCTGGTCTTTGTACACAACAAGATATCGGTTTTAATAGCGATGTTAAGAGCCCCGGTAGTCCATAAAAATGCAAAAAGGTTCGACGGAAAGGCTCCAAAGAAATCTTTCTCGCGAATAGAGCCCCGAGTGTTTTGATCAGCGGCGGTTCAGCCCCTTTCCTGCACAGCTTGCCAACTGCATGTCAGATAATTGTGGTGCAACTTCTTTGAGCCAAACCAGCAGTATTGTGTGTTCAATCCCCTGGCTTCATTTCTAGCCCATTAGCTGCCGATGAAAGAAAGATTTTAGTGAGATGGGAAAAGAGACCTTCGGAAGGAGTGTTAGATGAGTAGATGACATGGCAGATGTGATATGATCCGTCTAAAAAGATAAAGAAATAAACATATATAGCAAAATTCTTGAATAAGTATTGTTTTTATGACCTGACAATAAGAAATGTACTTGTTTATATATATATATAGAGAGAGAGAGGGAGAGAGAGAGAGGGGGTCCTTTTACATTATTTTCAGACATTGTCATATCATTATTAGCTATTATAAGCCATATAAGTTATTTTACTGAAATAATAGTTAACTACAAAATAACTGAAGAGTAACTGAAACCCTGATGACATAAATAAAAAAATAAGAAGACCAAACTCACTAAAGCTTACTAAACAAAGGACAGTTCAACAAATATTATAATATGAAATTGTCATTCATTACAGTCATTGATAGGTATAGATAGGTAGATCATTTAAATATTAAACCTTAGCACGTTCTCGTGGAACATTTCGATTCTGTTGTTCTATTAAAACGCACACATTATCCAACTGGTTCGAGATTAAACACGCTTTACGCCAGGAACGAGATTTTGGGACCGGACATGTGTCGAAAGAGGCAAAGCCGCCCTTTGGACCAGAGCTTAAGGTGTTAGATCAAATGTGTGTTGTGGCTCGTTCTCAAGGTTGGTGGAGGAGTTAATCAGTAAACAAAGCAGTTTGACATCAAACTCATACTGTAAAATAAACGTGATGTAACATCTAGATCACTCGGAGACAAGACGCTCCCATTCTGAAGACGGGCAGATGGCATGACATGTCTGGGCAGCGTCTTGCATCATATTTATAATTCACGTATAATTATAATGACCTCATATCGGTTTTATGACCACATGGCGATTCAGAGCGGTCATACTCGAAACAGTTCATTCAAAAAAAATCTCATTTATTTCGGGCCGGATGCATTAGGTTTAAGACTTTTTGGGAGGAAACGTATAATTCCGATGTGGAACTCAGAAGTATAATTCCAATATAGAAACTCTCGAATAAGGAAGAATAAGGTTCCAGAGAAGCAGGAGATCTTGATCACGTGACGCTGATGGTGGGAGGAGGGGAAGAACAGAATAACGACTCAAACTGGAACTTTAGTAAACACAAGCAATGTTAAACCTGGCTCTCCACGCACGCCTCGTTTCTCCTTTACCTTTTACGAAAGCGCTTCCTATTTATATACTGTAACACCTATGAAAGACAACTGTGCACGAAAAATGACTTTATTTAATACCCGTCTCTCATGATATTGCGCATGATTATTCAGCACACATTAAAAGTCTTTATAAACCTTCATACAATTTTGTTAAAATACTTATTAAGCTGCTGCAGATAACAGCGCCTCCAACGTTAGTCACATGTCAGATGTAATCGAGATTTTATTGAGACATTTGTCATTGGCAAAAGATACATGCGTGTTAATAATGGTTGAGCAAACAATAAATTATTGAAAAAAACAAGCAATGGAGACCCAGTAAATCCTAATTAGTTGTACTTGCATATAAAACATTTAAAAAATTGATTAATTACAGATTAATTCATTACAGTTCCAACGGTGGTCAGGACTGGGAAATGCGGAAAAAAGGTTAATAGTACATGTTTTCTAACTTGCGAACAAAAATGTGTGCTGTCCCTTTAAATGCCAGAGAGCCTGGCTTCAGTTGAGGGCTGGGGTGGATGTGTGTGTGTTTTGTGGGGGATGGGTTCCTCTCAAAGGCCTTCGCTATAGAAACAATTCTGTGACCCGTGGTGAAACTTTGGGTGGAAGAGGTGCACAATCGCGTCCTTTTTTTCCCTCTCTCAATGACATGTCACGGCATGCAAAGACCAGAGGCATGTCGGCCTGACTCATAACAGTTTGACAGGCCGAGCGAGTTATCAGTACAAACTAGCGTGTTGTCATGATCCAGTGTCTTGACACCATCAAATGTCACTGAATCATCTTGCAGTGTAAGCGTGTGCTTTAAAAACAAAGCGTTTTAGAAAGCAACCCAACTTTTTCCCTTGAAAATGGCTTTATGATTGGGAAAGCTTATTGATTTAAACAGTATGGCGCATATTTATAGCTAAAAAGTGCAGTTAGCAACTCCCTCAGCTGTGATTATAAGAACGAGGTACGGCTTAAAATGGTGTAGCGCTAAGTGCTAAGTGCTAACTGCTGACAATGTATCCTAAACACATTTTGAATAAAGGTGTCCGTCAAACAGATGTTGTTGCGCTAAAGTAATTCATATTTATGTATCTGACAGTTAGCAGTTAAAATTATAAATACATACATTTGCCTAAATCAGTAACCTCTGTAAACACTACATGGATGTTGCACTAAAGTCATTGATGTTTACATCTACATTTATATATTTGACACTTTTATGTAAAATACATTTTTAGCAGTTCGCTAGCAGTTAGCGTCATTGAGGCTATATGCTACGTTGTGAGTATAATCACAGCTAAAGGAGTAAATTTGCCGAAATCGTTTTTTCGGTTGAAATGCGTAGATGTTGTTGCATTTTTCCCGAACGAGCCCTGATTAGGATTTCTGTATTGGCAAAAATATCTAGGTTTGGCTTTGTTTGCATGTAGACCGATCTTTGTATGATATAGGATTCCTTATGTATTCAAAACGCTCTTGAGGTACTTTTAATCAAAGCAATATAGAAATCCAGGCAAGGATGTGTTCGGGAAAAAAATGGCGCGTATGGTCACCCTAAAATTTACTCACAAGGCGACCCAAATGACTGACTATACACTATGCCCTTTTACGCTATTTGTACTATATACTATTTGTACTATGTACTCAACTGTGTAGTGTATGAATTATGAAATCCGAGAGCTTTATGACCTTTCATAGACCAACTACCACATTCAAGACCCAGAAAGGTATTAAGGACATCATTCACCCATGTGACATCAACTGTAGTTGAAGCCACAAGGATGCTTTTTGTGCGCAAAGAAAACCAAAGTAACTACTTCATTAAAGTAGTTCATTGCGTTCACAGCATGCGTATGCATTCGTCTGATTCAAAACAAGCCGCTGAGCATGTGAATGAGCTATTTCTCACTAAAATATCACTATTTTCTTTGAGCACAAAAAGTATTCTTGTAGCTTCGTAACATTACGGTTGAACCACTGATGTCAGATGGACTATTTTACCAATGTCCTTAACACCTTTCCTGAATGTGGTAGATCCTTTACTGTCAAAAAGCTCTTAATTTGTGTTCTGAAGATAAAAGAAGGCTGTATAGGTTTGCAATGACATGGGTGAGTGATTAACAGTTTTCATTTTTGGGTAAACTTTCCCTTTAACTACATTCTTAACTTGCTGGAAAAAACAGCTGGTCCTCCAGCCTGGTCATAGGCTTTTAAGTGACCCTTTGCTGGCCAGGCTGGTCTCAGCTGGTCAGAGCAGGAAAACAGCTGACCAGCCAGCTAAAACCAGAGGAACACTGGCCTGACCAGTTTAAACCAACCAGCACAACTAGTTTTGTACCTTTAAATCAATGAATTTTGTATTTCAAGTATATATATTCCTTTGAACAATTAACGCTAACCGCTAAAAACGTAGCTTTAATGGACCGCTCATGACTCGGCCCAACAGCTTCGGATAAAAGTGTCTGGCAGATACATAAGTGTAGACCTAACTGTGAACGACTTTAGCTGAGCAACACTGACGCAGAGCAAACGAGATCCTTTTTTCGAAAATAGCAACAAAAGCAGCATTGAGCAAACGCAGCAGATAAGGTGAAGGCACGACCCATAGGCTGTGAATGTGGGTCCGTTCCCTTCCCCCGCTGCCAAAGGCGCTGCGAGCAGGATTATTCAGCGAGATAATGATATAAGAGAACACTCAATCCCAATCGACTCTCTCCCTCCCGCTGGCTCGCTCTCTTCCTCTCTCACGTAGCTTAATCTCCTAACAGGCCCAAAGGCTGCGCTTCATGTTTTACGCCCCCTCCCTTTCCCTCTATATCCTCTCCTCTCCTTCAGACGTCTCTAACAATAAAGTGCCTCCTACACCCAATATTGAGCAAATCATGCGACAGAAACGGCCCCGTTTCGTGCCGATGATCTGTCCCTGTCAGCCTGAAGTGCTTCAGAGTGCTGGTGTTTGATCAACAGGACTATTTTTGTCAGAAACGTACCAGCTTCTGAAAGTAAAATGGGTGTTTTTTTCGTTGTCAGAGAGGGAGAAATTGCTGACTTCTGGGCATCCCCTTTTAAATATCTTCTTATTTGATTCGAGGGTAATGATGAACGCTGATAAAAAAAAAAAAAAAAAAATAACAAAAAACTTTATATGTTATTTTAAATAAAACGTAGATAGCCAATGCAGACTTTACAACAGGACTGTTTTTCTGAAGCTGTGTTGTTACAATTAAGAAAAGAAAATGTGTACCACATTTTTTAAAAGTATTTATTAATATTTTCAATTAGGTTTTAATTTTAGATTTTCAGATTTCATTTTAAATAATATTTAAATAATATTTTAATCATTTTATAATAATTTGTTAAGTGTTTCATAATTTTTATTTTTATTTTCTTAATTTGTTTACACACACACACACACAACACACACACACACACACACACACATATATATATATATATATATATATATATATATATATATACACACACACACACACAATAACACTCTTGTGTAACAATACCACTGTCATGTCAATGCTGCCATTTTGGATTGGATTCTCCCTCTGTGCCTTTGTACCCAGCTGCAGTTATGGTTGACGTCATTTTAATAGATTTGATTCTCACTTCTATAAAAGAATCACTTTAATTCCAAGAAGACAATCTGACGGCATCAACAGCATTGTTAGGTGAATCCTTAATATATCTAGGTGTTTTCCTAGGCTGTGTTAAGGGAAGTATCACTATTACGGTTTGTCACATTTAGTTTGATTTGGCCTGATCCATACCTATAGAGCTAAAAACCACACGAAACCATGTAGCAACATGCTAAAAACCTTCAGAACGTCTTAGCAGCGGCATAGCCATACTGGTCACAGACCACAACGCAGTATATCACAGAGAAAGCAACTTTAATTTGGGAACAGCTAAAACTTGGCTAGAGAACATTTTCTTTGCAACTGAAAAATCGACACATTTCAGTGCAATGCTTTGCTTATTTCAGATGGTTCCTGGATATTTAAGGCGTTTTTTGAAATGACTCATCTAATGTCTTCCACAGGAAACAGATGCTTTGTTACGATCATCACAATTATTGAAGGGGCATTATGACGTCTGAACAGTAAATGAGCTCCAGTTTAAAGCATTTAAACACTTTTTTACTGTAAACATTACAGGCTGTAATGTTTACAGTAAAATAGCACATTTATGGAAGTTTACAGTAAAACCTCAAAAATGTGTATAGATCGTGACATCGTTTTTTTTATTTTTGCATTGAAAGATTTAAGTTTAAAAAATAAGTAAAACACAATAATACTTTTAGATATAATGCGACATTTAATTTTTTGGACCTTTTGTAATCAAAAGTACTAGATTCACTGTCATCACTAATGAAAAGCTATAAAATGGTAAATATCTGGAGGTAAAATACGACAAAATACAAAGAAACTAAAGTCAATTCAGTTTTTATTTGCAATTACATGGTTAAAACAATGCAAAGTAGGACCATTTTTACTATTATTCATTTGCTTCAACACAAATGTCAGTAGAACTTTTACAAAATCATCCTCTTGACTTTAAAGTGTAAGCTTTTGCATTGAGGACTACACTTAAAAACACTGACTGAAGCTTGAAATGAAGACATTTGCAGTTTTTCTGCTGTTACTGTGCAACCAGATCCACCCGCACAGCGACACACCCCTTAACTAACTATATGCCTTCAGTAAATAAACCTCAACCTGTTGCAGCTAGCATATTAAAACACTGCTAATTTTAGTGCCAGTAGACACGTCCCCTTCACGTCTTTTTTATATTTTGCCCCATAGCTCATGTTTATGTTTGTGTAAATCCAAGGAGGGTTGGAAGAGGGGTATTTTATTTTCTCTCAGTGCAAAAACAGACATTCCTGCTGTCACACACTAACCTGATTAGCCGAAGCAACAGCCAATCAGAGAGCAGGGAGCCTTTAAAATGGCCGTAGATGACAGCCCCTCATATTAGCGTTGTCCTATCCAGGAAGACGCCGCTGTTATCCGAGCCCAACGCTTGGATGTGAACAGTAATAGTTATAGATCCAAACAAGTCCTCTTTGAGAAGTTGGGGGGCAGGATGGGGTGGGATCTGAGGAACAGAGGGAGGAGTGTTCGGGGTGAAAAACACACAAGACCTTTAAGTATGGAAAAGTACTGACTTTTGAGAGTTATTTCACAAGCAAAAACATCACAGATCATTGCAAAGTCTTGCGCAATAGCATCTGTTGCTACAGACTGCAGCTATAGACATCTATCAGTTCATTCCAGCAATGCTAAAGCTAATACTCTGGTGAAGGAATATTTACAATTTGTGTATTTATATAAAATACGCAGTCCAAAGCAGCTCGATGTGTGTGTAAAACCTCTCCGTTTACACTTGCAGGCACAGTGTGTCTGTGTGTCATTTGGGGGAAGGGCTGTTATTCTAGTCAGACGCAGGCTAGTCACATGGCTTTGCCTTTTTGAGCTGGCTAAGGCATTAGTAACAGGTAACTGTGGAAGTTATTCCCACTATGAGAGGAATTCATGAAGCAAAAATGTAAATATTTAATACCAGCACACACTCTGTTTCCTCTCGGCTAAGAAACGAGCCTCCCTTGTCATAAAAACAACCAGTGTTCATTCATATCTCTCAAACAGCACGCTAATCTTTACCAACACAGGTTAACTGGTGAAAAAGATGAGAAATAGACTTTAAAATGAAGGAGACTGTGCTCAGTTAATGTGAAAATCGAGAATGAAGAACTGTTTTTGGCGTACCATCCCCCATTCACACATTAGCATTATAGTTAGCATCACAAACCCTAAATGTGAGACCGGCTTTTGAAAATAAAGGCTGTTAAGTAGAACCAAAATAAATTAATTTACACAAAGCACTGTTTGCTAGCTCTTCAGAAAAAAATTAACATTTACCACTGGTGCTTTAGATATCAAACGCTAACCTGAGGAACAACAAAACTTTTTTAATCTCCACAGAATCATATCTGCTCAAGAATCTTGTACATTTGTGTTTGCAAGATAATTATTCCTCAGATCATGCGTTTTGTCGAGGACAGTTATTGAGCGAACCCTTTTAAAACCCATTAGCGACATGATAACTACCATATTTTACATATCCTAGCATGAACAAAATGCTAAATCGCATCTTAACATCGTGATCCAGCAATAAAAAGGATCAAGGTCCAAAAACAGGACTTGGTTACACAAAATGGCAGTTTTGGGAGACTTATGTCACTGCAGAACAGCTGCTTCATTCCTTCACGAGCTATAGACACCAGCTGTGATGTCACAGTGAAATCGGAAACCACAGCGTCCTGTTTATGCAGAGAACACTGTGTTCATGACTATAGCTCAGAACCACATACGTGCAGTTTAGCCTATAGTGACCAAAACCACCGTCAATCATATGCAATGTCAACAGTACAAATGATATTCTTGAAAACACACACACACACACACACACACACACACACACACACTCAATGTGTAGTAGCTGGGCAGAGTCAAACGGTTCCTGTAGATTTATTAAGGGTTTCATCAGTAGACGAAAATAACAGTGCGAGATTTTTTGCTTCTTGAGTGATTGCACGTTTCATTCTTGGCCTATGCACAGGCTAACGTTAAACACGTCTGCTGCCAACTTGCCTGAGCTTGTGTGACTTCATAAATTTTTACGGTCTAATCGAAATCGCTATTTGACAGACATGCTACGGTTTATTCAAAACATTCATTTGAACTACAATGAATACAAAAAGTGTACGTGTATTTCGTATATTAGACATTTCTATTTGAAAATATAGTCAAAATGACAAAAATGTCTTGTATCAAAACTTGAAATGTTCAAGCGTTAAACAGTGAAATAATAGTAAAGGCTTCAGTTACCCTTTTGCACTAGTTAGTGGAAACTGCTGGAGTCTGCAGATAAGGTTAAGAATAAACACTAGGGGTCAAATATCACTATCATCAGCCAAAATGGTATCTTGGACAAGGCTGAAAACTTTTCTCAATCCCGTTTGCACACACAAATCCATTTTTCTCCAAATGCAAGATGGCTACTTAGCCGTCGACACCCTGCGGTCTTTCCTAAACGACTACATGCAAGAATCCCAAGAAAAAAACATTTGCATGATCTGCTGCGTACTAAACTGTATTTATTGTTGCACGTGCAAACATGCAAAAAAGCACAGAGCGCGTTTTCTAGAAAACAATTTTGTGGGCTGATCCTGCGGTTTGGAGAAAGTGAGCGGGGAATGAAAACAAACAGCGAAGCCAGCCTCGAAACTCAAGAAAGTATCATCACAACACCCTCTAGTGGTACAAACCAGCATTTATTCTCTCAAATCATTTTAATCATATAAAGAGTATATGGATTAGACATTATTTTGAATATTAAATGACATCTATTAAACAGATTAGGCAAAAAATGTCTCTGAAAACTGGTCATGTCCTGAGTAAAAATGTCTTTGAATACTTGAAATCATTTAGCTTTTCAGCGAAGGCCTCTGGCGTCTTTTGGCATTTCTGTGTTTCCTGTGACAATCCTGTTGGGGAGAAAAAAAACAGCTGTAATTCATGTCATAAAAAATGCAAACCAAATTTCGGTACTTTTAAATGCCACCTAACCATTCGGAAACATGTTAAACGAGGAAACCACTAGGAAATCTGCTTCAAGCAAATGCACTGAGCATAAAATGTTGCATTTTAATAACATGCGCAAACTGTTAGTGTTTTTACAGATTACATAATATAATATTGGAAACATTTAGCTTTGGTTGAAGTGAAATTGTTATTAGTAATTTTTCCCTATGAATCAGCTGAGATGAAGATGATCTGTGGTACCTCTCTGAGTAACGTCCTCTTCTGCTCCCATTCTTCCTTCTGGTCTTGTAGTTTTACACTCCTCCAAAACATTCCTGGGCCCTCTATAGAAAAGAGATTTGTGGTTCAATGCACAATAGTGACAATGATTTAAAAAAATCCTAACAAGCCGTATTATTTTAAAGGGGTCATATGATGCAATTTCCTTTTTTTAAACTTCCTGTTACAAGCTCTAACCCTAAAGTTGACTAAATTCTCAAACAACCAAAGAGATATTCTATAAAAGTTATGAATCCCCTAAACATGCCCCCATTTTTCTACATCACGGTGTGGGTTTATTTTCAAACACCGTCCAAATGTTTACGCAAAGAAAGAAGGCGGGGCTAGTGTTCCTGCGGCGCCATGTTCTGGAGACGCTGTGTTTCGTTGTGAAATATACCTCTTTCCTGAACCTGACAGAGCAGCCTATGCTGGCTGTACACAGAGACTATAAAGTGGAGCAATTCAAACTCTGCAAGGACAGTCTGGTGCTTCTGACTCACAACCTTCAAGAAAGTTATGTTTTATTATTAAAAAAACCTGCTACTTACTATTTAAAGTTCTAACTTACTATTGATTTCACCGATCACCAATCAAAACTCACCTCGCATAGAGAAGTAACAATAATGTATAATACATGGAAAAAATGTGTTTTTTGAAACTTAAACCCCCAAGAAACACTGCACTACATAAAATAAATGATCTTTTTAGCAACATCGTATGACCCTTTTATCATCATGTATACACATAAAGGCGTAATTAATCATTTAAATATGTTGTTGCTATGGTTTCTTAGTGATTGTTTAAATGATCATCAATGTATTCATTTGTCAAGATGAATGGTTTAAATCTCACCTTTTAACCGCTCGTCATTTTGATAGAAAAAGAAAAAGGTTTTTGATTTTGCTGGTTCCCTGCAGAAAATGAAGAAGTTTTAATCAAAAAGTAATCACATTTACAACATTCAGGCGTTATATAGGTGTATGCAAAACGTGTTTGGTCATTTGATTAGAAAGAGGGTAAGATACAATAGTGTGCAAACAATATAAACTAGAAATTGTTAGTAAATGTAGCAAAAAAGGCAAGTAACACATTGAATTAAAAAGATATAAATTTTCTTGTAAAACACACTACAATCTTTACAAATTAGATTTTAATATTTGACATTTTAAATATTCTATCCAAGATTTACTATCAATTATTTTTAATTGACCTGTTAGTGGATCCATCTTTTAATGAAACCCGATGGTTTAAGATGGTTTAGCATTATTAAAAATGTTTTTAGCGATATGTTCCTTGTGCTACCAAGCTCAAACTGTAAATAATAAATTAATATGTTATAGTTACTCTGTGATTGTTCTGGAAGCAGATTGGTTCTCTTCAACCTCGTCCATTTCTTCCTCATCTGAACTGCTGTCCTGGAAACGAGGGTCCGCTTGCCAAGAGAACTTGGCTTCTTTTAATGTCTCTATTTTGTACTCATCTGATACAAATAAATAAATAATACCGTTTTATACTCCAACATGTTATATAAGGTATAATAAAAAATTGCATGACCTAAAAGGAAAAAAGGATACACCTAATATTTTAACAACAATGAAAAATAAGATAAATGATCAGTGCACCTGTTTTGGTGGTCGTCTTTGCAGCTGTGTCTCCACCAAAGAAGGAGAACTTGAAACTGCCTGAAGCGTCTTCTTTTTCTTCTGCATTAGAAACCTCCATGTATTTCATTATATCTTCAGTATCACCTGTCTCTTTATCCCATGAAACCACTTCCTTCTCTTCCTGGTTTTCTGTAGACGTCCCAAAGACCTTTTTCAAATCCACCGAAACGTCAAAGTAAATGTCCTTAGAAACTTCAGGGAGTTTTTCAGCCTCTATGCGTTTCATCCGTCTCTCCGCTTTGCTGTCCAACAGCAAAAACAACCAAAATGTTAAATGAAGTCACAATGAGTCTAAAACCCAAAAATTCATGTAATATGAGTTCATGTAATACCTTTCTTTCTTCGGTGTCTCTTTCTTAGCCTCAAAAGCAGCATGCTCTTCTTGTGTCGGGTCGTACTGCAGGCTCACAATATCTCTGCAAAGCCAAAAAAAAGTATATAAACCATCAAAAAGATGTAAAAAGAACAAAACATGCTCAAAGAACACTTGAAGTCCTACTTGAACATCTTGCTCTTTCTGGTGTTTTGTGGTTGTAGGTTGGTGTTTAAAATGCTCTGGAGGATGTCTAGACTTTTCTTTTTCTCCTCAAGAAGTTGTGTGTCTGCATCTTTTTCTGGAGCCGCTTCATCTGAAATTTAAAAAGGTTAAAAACAGGATAATCATTTAAAAAAAACAACAACCCAAAAACACATTGGAAGCCTAAAACATAGTTTAATAAATTACCTTGATCTTCAGATTCATCATCGCTTTCTATAAATCTAGAATCAATCTGGAATCTTGAATCGGCTCCAAATCTGGCCTGCAGCTTCATGAGCTGAAATGAAGACAGATGAATGAGAAATCAAACAAACTCTGAAACTCAACATCCTTATAAAAACTCTCAATACAAACCTTCTGTCCAGCTTTGCCCTCAAACTGGGGCTTGATCTGGAAACGATCGTCCTCAGAACCATCGCCCTCAGCTTCACTGTCAAACAGCTTGCTGCCACCTGCCTCGTTTTTCTTCTGCTTCTTCTGTAAACATGAAAAACGTGAAGAACAAATCAAAGAGCTCAAGGAAATAAACTTCTAATTCCAATCTTTGTCCATATTTGCCTTTTCTTTCAACGTTTGCTGATCTTCATCAGATCCTGAATCCTCCTCAAAGAGGCTTTTTTTCAAGTTCGTTGGGGGTTGTTTTGGTCCGCTTGTGGTTTCATCATCATCAGAATCAAAAACAATGTGTTTGCTTTTGTTCGTCTTCGTTGTGTCCTAAAAAACATCATGCTAGAGTAAGTAACATTAAAAAAAGATTCAAAATAATACAAGAGAAATTAGATTTTCAGGGAATTACGGCTTTAAATTAGTAACTTAGCCACTACATATAATCATAAATAATACGATATAGCCAATATTAACATTTTATACAATTTTGTCTGATTAAATAATTAAAAAACAAACACTTTAAGCTTAAAATTTCTTATTTTAAATTCTACACATGAATTTAGACATCACAGCATTATAATGTACAATAAAAATAGATTTTTGAGAGTTAGATGATGACATAGGTAATATTAAATGAAATAAAAATTAAATGCATCGTCACTTAAAAATACTTGAAACGTTTAACACTCACCATGTTAGAAAGAGCACCCTGAATGAGTTTCCTCTGTTGCTCGGTTTCTTTCTGTCGTTGCTCCTGTGCCGCGAGACGTTTCTGGTTGTCCTGCTGTTGTTTCTTAGCATCTATCACAGTTGAGTGAAGGACTGTTTGATGTGAAACAACATGCTCCTGATCGTTCTTCCAAGTGGCAGGCTTAGTTTTGGATTTCTCATCATCACTAGTTTCCGATTCTTCACTAGAAGAGTCACTACTGGAGGATCTGGAAGACTTTGTCTGACTGGGTTTGATTGAGTTATTAGAGCTTTTTAGTTCAGTTTCAGGGGTGATTCTTGCTAATTGTGCTGCTGAAGAGGTTTTAGAAGTGGAGACTTCAGAATTATCTTCTTCCTCGCTGCTTTCTGATTCTTCACTTGAAGAGTCACTGCTGGAGGATCTGGAGGTCTTCGTCTGATTGGGTTTGACTGGGCTCTTTGAACTGTTAGCGGTCTTGATTTGTGAAGGTGTTTTAGAAGTCAGCACTCCAGCACTACCTTCATTATCATCTTCCTCACTAGAAGAGTCACTACTGGAGGATCTTGAAGACTGTGTCTGACTGGGTTTGACTGAGGTGTTTGAGTTATTAGAGCTAACAGTCTTTAGTTTGGTTTCAGAGATGGCTCTTACTGATTGCTTTGCTGAAGAGGTTTTAGAAGCGGGGACTTTAGCATTATCTTCTTCCTCGCTGCTTTCTGATTCTTCACCTGAAGATTCACTGCTGGAGGATCCAGAGGTCTTTTTCTGCTTGGGTTTGATGGAGTTATTAGAATTACTAGTTTTTAGTTCGGTTTCAGGGCTGGTTTTTGCTGACTGTGATGCTGAAGACCTTTTAGAAATGGAAACCATAGCATTATCTTCTTCCTCGCTGCTTTCTGATTCTTCACTTGAAGAGTCACTGCTGGAGGATCTGGAGGTCTTCGTCTGACTGGGTTTGACTGGGCTTTTTGAACTGTTACCAATATGGATTTCAGTTTTAGAGATGGTTTTTACATTTTGTGCAACTAAAGGTGTTTTAGAAGTCAGAACTCCAGCCTTATCATCTTCCTCACTGCTTTCTGTTTCTTCACTAGAAGAGTCACTACTGGAGGATCTGGAAGACTTTGTCTGACTGGGTTTGATTGAGTTAATAGAGCTTTTTAGTTCAGTTTTAGGGGTGATTCTTGCCAATTGTGTTGCTGAAGGTGTTTTAGAAGTCAGAATTCCAGCCTTATCCTTATTATCTTCTTCCTCGCTGCTTTCTGATTCTTCACTTGAAGAGTCACTGCTGGAGGATCTGGAGGTCTTCGTCTGACTGGTTTTGACTGGGGTGTTTGAGTTATTAGAGCTAACAGTCTTTAGTTTGGTTTCAGGGATGGCTCTTACTGATTGTGATGCTGAAGATGTTTTAGAAGTGAAGGCATCTTCTTTACAACTGCTTTCTGATTCTTCGCTAGACGAATCATCTTCTGAGGACGCTTTATTTTGAAGTTTTTTTGAAACTGATTGTCTATTTAAATTGGATAATGTCTGCAGAGATAGACGGTTTGAAGACTGCGGTTGACTTGTGTCTTCTAAGATGCTTTGTTCTTTCTGCTTGAGTCTTTTAGGAGAGTCACAGTCTATATTTTGGGCGACTCTTTTCAGGCTGGGCTCTGGTCCTCCAAAAAGATCCTTCGTTCCAATGAAAGCAGGAAGAGATACAGCATTTACCTGATTCTTCTTCTTCTTCTTACTTTCTTTATCAGGAGTGTCATCTCCCAAAAGGGAAGCAAGAATATCTTCTGGGTTATTGGCTGTTTTTTTGGGTGGTGCACTTGGGGTCTTGGGTTCATCTTTTGCTTTTTCTACACTTTCATCATCTGAAAACACGTCTGCTTTTTTAGCTAGCTGCTCCAAGTCCGCTAGGGAAATATCTAAACGGTAGCAGTTCCCCATCATGGCTTCATAATCAGAATCTACGCTAACATCACTATCATCAGATTCAGATTCAGACTTGTTTTTACTGGATTCTGTTGGAAAATCCTGACTGGCTGGTGTACATTCAACTTTTTGGGTTTTTCTCTGAGTGAGTATTTCATCAGTGTCGGCAGAATCATATTCCTCATCATCTTTTGATGAAGTAAAAAGGGGCGTCTTCATGTCATCTTGTTCCACTCCACCCCAGAAAACATTAGACTTGACAACAAAATCATCTCCAACCACCTCCAGCTTGCCATCATCATCCTCCGTGGAGGTTTGTTTAGGGTTCCTCAAATGCTCTTGAGCAACCAACATCCTGATTTCTTCTTCAGAGTCAGAGTCGTTGTCAAAAACACGAACAGATGTTTGCTTTCCCGGCTTTAGTCCATTTTGTTGGATCGCCACTGTGTTTCCAGTGGCAGCCGCATTAATTCCATTTCTCTGAGCCAAATTTCTAAGAAACAAACTTACATCTATTTTGGATCTTTTGGGACAAGTTTTCTGCTCTGGAAACTCTCCCCGCCTTTTCTTACTGATTTCATCGTCTCCACCTTCAATCTCCCACGTCAGCTTGGACACCGATGTGACGTCATCCCCAATCTCCAGTTTCTTGATGTTGTGGCAGTGTTTGGATGGATCATACTTAAAGACGTATTCAAGAGTTAAGGGTAGATAGTGAACTGCACTTAAAGTACAATGATTCTGCTCTTCGTAATTATCCCCGACATAAAAATTTGAAAAAAGAGGGCAATTTTATCAAACAAGAAAGGATGAAGATTGCATAAAATAAACTTAAGTGTACACTTTTCAATATAAAAATGTAGTTTTGCATCTGCTTGTTTGAAATGAACTCATTCCTCCAAGCAAAAAAAAAAAAAAAGGATATCTTGTGCTTTCCTTCACACTTCAGATTCACGACAGGAAGTACCCTCCCAAATTTACTCACGACCCAATTCTGGAAGAGTAGATACACACAAAACCAATTCAGCCATTTTTACAACTGAAAAAAACTTATTTTCAAAAGAAAAATGACACAGACCTTATGGCCGGGAATTTCAGTTCCAGGAACAGCAGCTTTCATGTGAAAGTTTTCGACACCAGCCGCTTTTAGCGAATCCACTAATGGCTCCTCAGGGACGGTCTTTGGTGTCTTGGCCTTTTCAACCAGTTCTTGTCGTTCCTCTGCAAGTCTGAAAAAAAACATACAGAATCTAGTACATATAGTAACAGTTTAATCTGTATTAATTGTTTGATGACGTTTTTACCTATGTAGAAAGCTTTCTTTTGCCAATTGAATAAGCAAGGTTCCACCTTTCCATGTGGATTTATTTAAGATGCCTACACCTGTGTAATAAAGAAGATGTACAAATTGACTTACTGCATGACAAAGAAAACAAGAAAGAATTTATGAAATATCTATACTGACATCTTCTGTAGTTAGCATCTGTGATGTCTATGTTGATGTAGCCAAATGTTTTCAGAGGAGCTCCTGCAAATAGATCACAAAGATATTGCGCATGTGTACCAAGTTAATTCTTTTGCATTAAACAGTAAGATTTTATTTTTTTGGTTTCTACAGCATTCTTACCATTCTCATCTTTCCTCGTTATGATATCCACATCTGACACGTCCCCAAACTTTCCAAACCTGTCTTTGAGGTCTTTCTCAGACACTGTGTGGCCGAGACCACCGACGTACAACCGTTTCATGGTCAGATTTCACGCAACCAACCCCTTCTGTGTACCATCGAAACACACATAATGAACCACACAGAAGCCCCCATATAGGTAGGGATATACATAAAATCGTAGGATTGCTGGACCTTAAATGACACTTGACAGTGACAAATATACTAAACGTTATATTACTATTGTGGGGAAAAACTCAAATGTGTAGACAGTGATTATTGCTCAAGAGGCACCACTACTTCTATTTATTTTTTTTTTTTTTTTTACAATAATTATAATTATTAAATTATCATGATATTGTAAAAGATATATTTCTAAAGACTATACACTACTGTACGTATCATTATTTGCCTTGTACACAGATGTAATCACGAATAATTATTTCATCAAATTAGAATAAGTGCATAGGAAAAAGACTAAATGATATGTTTAAAAACACGAGACTCGTGAACTATGACTACAAAGGTACATAACGTATGATCCTAATTTCTCAATACTTTTGAGTCAAACTTTAACATATCCTCGCTAAACGGTTCCTAAAAATACTCCATAAAGCGGAATAAAGATGTTGTTATAAATGTAAAACTGACTTACGATCATGCCAAAGCTTCACATGTACACACTGATGTTACACCGTAACCGTTCCGAGGTGACACCATGGACGTGTTTTTGGTTCCGCCTGCGGGTGTAACGCAACTCTGCGGAAAGTTCCATCGACGAAACACAGCCAACGAATAAATAAACGCGATATCGACAACTTTTCAATTTCTCCCAAACGTGATGATATTAAAACGCAGAAATGAATAGGGTTGTAAACACGTCACGTCATAATAATGCTTTTTAGATGAACATCCAAATGTTTTGAGCGGATGTGGTTCACCCCCGCAGGGCTCACGTGGTACGCTCCACGTTGACGCGGGATTTGGTTGAATCGGTCGGTATCGAGAAGTCGCCGTGTTTACCTTCAGAGCGACATTAAAGTAAGTTTGTTCCTTTATATATTGATTTTCAAGTTTCATAGCAGTTCTACGCGAATTATTAAATCCGTGTGACCTAAAATATGCATTTGTATTCCAACTTTAGTTTTTTTTACTTAATTTGATTCGTCAAATCGAGCACCTGTCATCTTATTTACGCTCAAAATATCGTTATGAATGTATATAAAGTGATATAAAGGTTTAGAAATAACATATGGACAGCTGTCAGTCTAATCTGTCGGTTTGTGACAATTTATAAAAGAGTTTCTGCTCTCCTACAGAGTGTGATGACAGATACGCAGTGAAATAATATCTGTTTGTTGTGTATTTTGCTAAAACGTTATAAAATTTTATATATTGGTTCGTTAAAAAGTTAAGGTTTTTGACTTGACATGGTCAATTAAAACATTTGCATCTTGTTAAAATGCAAATGTTACTATTTAGTTTGTTTATAGCATGTAGAATATTAAGTTATGTATGTGTCTCTTTATCTCTCTCTCTCTTTTTCTCTGTAAATGTATTTTTTTCATAAGCTGGTTTAGTAGATTGAGGAAGATGATGGAGCAGAAGTACGAGGAAGAGATCCAGATGCTCCAGCAGGAAATTGAAACACTGGAGGCTGAACAGGAGGAGACTTTACGGTCCATTTTCATCGAGCATGGAGATCGACTACAGCGGGAACTGTTAGTATGGATTGCCTTTCAGTGGATTTTGTCTAATAGCATACAGTCATATAGCAGCGTAAACTTGACACAGACAGACAAGCGCTGAAAAAAACAACAACACGAAAACCACAAACGCAATAAAAATGTTTCACTTGAAGACGGGACGAAATGAATGACGTTTTTCTTTCAGAACGTCAGTCTGTGATGAACGAGGAGGGGCACAAAAGCACGCTCTTTCAAAGCTGATCACAGAAGTCCGAGAGCTGGAAAAAAACCTCAGGCGACAGACCGAAATCAACGGGATCGCTCTAAATGAGTGTCTTGTGAAGACATTGCACAAAAGTGAGTCTTTTATATATATAATTTATATATATTATTATATATAAATGTTTTTTATATATATATTTATATTTATATTTAATTTATATATATATAATATATATATTTATATTTAATTTATATATATATAATTTTATAATTTATAATATATAAAAAGTATTTATATACCAATAATTTAGGTTGTATTTGGGTTATTACATAATTTTTTTTCCAGGTGAAAGAAAACTTGTACAGCAGCTCAGACTTGCAGGTCACTGCAGTGCACTTTTGTTCCAGGTTGAATTTGCCGTGACTGAGATTCAGGTACGTGCATGCACTTAAAAATAAAATTTGCACAAGTATTATTTATTAAAACGAATATATGCTTTCAAAATGCGTGCAGAGCATGTAGATTTTGTGCTTAAGGGCTTCGGATATAAGAAAACCATTAGTAACAAGTTTACAAGTTTGGGTTTTTTCTTACAAATAGTTTACCCAAAATGAAAAAAAAAAATGCTTAAAATGTAACCACCTTCAGACCATCAAGGATGTAAATGAGTTTGTTACTTGGTACACCAATGGATCCTCTTCAGTGAATGGGTGCCGTCAGAATGAGAGTCAAAAAAAGCTGATAAAACATCGGCAATCCACAAGTAATCGACATTAATCCACAAGTTAAAATGCCTTAATGATGGATTTGTTTCGCAAAAACATGTAGCCAGTGTTTGTTGCAACGAGGCCATGGCCGTAAAAATAAGTTCATAAGATTTTATTTTGTTATTATAAGTAGTACAATAAGTATAATCCTTTAAATGGTGTGACATGTTAAAGTGATCAGCATCATGACATCTTTTGTATTATAAAGTGCCGTTATTCAAATGCTGAAATTATATATATATATATATATATATATATATATATATCTATCACCTAGAAGCATTCAAGCTCCATACAATCCGTGGTTATTAAAACCGTCGCTGAAGACTGCGATGATTATTCTTACACTCAACACTAGAGAGCAGCATGTCTCCATTTGATCCGTGACATTTCCTTTCAACATCTGAGATTTGGGCACCGTGTCTCCTTAATGGTTCAGACTCTGCATTTATAGCTCTTCCAGTTCTTTTTGTTTCTCTAAAATGTTTATGGCATGCATAATTCCAGCTCTTCGAGGGCCCTCCTTGGCACAAATATTCACACAGTCGGATTAAACGATTCAGAACAGAATGTGTGAGTTATTTTAAACTGGCAGGATCCGTATGACTCTGGAAATCGGTGTTTTCTTTACGTTTGAACGTCTGAAGCTGATTAATAGTGTAACTGGACATCTTTACAATGAGGATAGCTGAGAATAAATTTGAAGCGTTATATAACACGTAAAAGAAAAGAATCTTTCTCCAGTCTTCCCGACAACAATAATCCCATAAACCGTCGGTTTCATAAATGCAGATCAGTTTAATGCTCTTTCTAATCTTGTGTTTTGTTACAGGAGGACGATGCACTGCTCAGGAGAGTTACAGAGCTCAATATCGTTGTGGATGGTGTTGAATTCAAAGATTTCTCTGCATTTGTGTCCAGGTAGAGTGACGATTGTATTGCATTTCCATTTCAGGCCATCCAAGATGAAGATGAGTTCGTTTCTTCAAAATTTGGAGCAGTTTAGCAATGCGTCACTTGCTCCCCAACGGATCCTCTGGAGTGAATGGGTGCCGTCAGAATAAGAGTCCAAACAGCTGATAAAAACACACAACCCACAATTAATCCACATGACCCCATATAATCGATTAGCGTCTTGTGGAGTAATAAATCTGTCAATAAGATGCTTTAAGTATTTTTTTGGAGTCCACTACTATTATATTTTACCTTCTCAAGTGATAAAGTTTATATAGAAATATACACACGTCTAGCACTGTGTACAAGTGAAAACCATTCGAAACAAATATGCTGGATGGATTTTTACAAACGCACAGCAGTATTTCCCACAGACTTACACTCTGGAGATATATATATATATATATATATATATATATATATATATATATATATATATATATATATATATATATATATATATATATATAATATATTGGCGTAGCAGTGTATGATATGTGTAAAACATAATATAACAGCTTTTTGAAAAATTAAACAAATGTAATTATAAATACAATCTTCCTCAGCTTCTGCTCTGAGCCATAGCCTATAGGGAGACCGTTTACATCAGGCTACTATATGGTTACAATTAACAACAGGGTCCGTTACATTTCATCACTAAACATTAAACAGTTCAGCGATAATGGGACAGATGACATGAAAATGACCTTTTTGAAGACAGTCGGGTCCCTTCTCATATCTAATAAAATCATTTAAAGTCTGCTATGTTTTTAACTTTGAAACATTGAAAGTCTTATTTGTGACGGTGAGCGCTGAGATTGTGGCAGGTCACCACAAAAGTCCATGTAAACACAAGTCAGAGCTTCACGTGATGTTGAATAATTAGCTGGAGTCCTGTTAATTACTATTGGATTATTATAATGTTTTGATCGGCTGTTTGGATTCTCATTCTGACGGCACCCATTCACTTCAGTGAATCCGTTGGTAAAACTGCCACATTTGTCCAAATCTGTTCTAAATAGAAAACAAGGCGTCCTGCGTCTTGCATGGCCCGAGGGCGAGTAAATTTAGATTTTTAAACCATTCCTTTAATGCAGTTATTTTTAAAGGCAAGCAGATTCCATGCATAATTTGTGCTCCTCACAAAATGATGCATCTTGCTTGTTTGCGTAATTGAATCAGCAGAAATCCCATAGGTCATACAACATAAAACCTACCGCGCAAGTAAACATCGGGCAATTGAATTCCCAGACACCACAGAACAAAGAAGTGCATTCTGCTTTATGTTAGTCTCGTAAAAACATACAAATCCAACCAAAACTCCTTATGAGGGAAATAAATGTATCTGTGCGGCTCACTAGCATGACGCTCGGTGAAGTCGAGGTCTGATTTTCTCATCGAGGGCTGATTGACAAGTGTTTGCTCGATCAGCTGCTGGCTGATTGACTGACGTACTCTTGAGAGTCTTTCAGCAGAATGCGATATAGCCGCAAAAATATTCCATCGTTAGACAAACTTCATTAATTCGTTTGAGGGGTTTCTGTTATGCTTGCAGCTGAAGGATTTGTTTATTCGCGGTGCAGGCCAAATGAACAAATAAGCGATCAGTATGCACGTGGTCCGTATCTGCGGTGGATTCGCGTTTGAAGGAAGAAAATTTTACAGTATTGTCGCATGAAGTCTGTTGTTGTCTGTTCCCTTGTATTCTATGGTAACACTTTATTTTAAGGTGTCCGTAATACGAAGTAATTACCTAATAAGTATCTAATAAGTAGTAGCTGTCGTACAAAACAAAATGTACTTGGCATGTAACTACGTTATGTAACAGTTTGTAATTATGTAGATGCAATGGGCTGCGACTGTTACACTTTCGTAACGGACCAAATCTGTTACATGGCTACTTATGTAACCAAAAGATTGTCACATGTGTGTTGCAGACTTTACACAAAATAATTCTAAATTCAAGCAGACATACATAAACTACTTAAAATGAAGTGTATTTAAGTGAACCTCATGTGTATCTGTACTGTACTCCTTGTGATTTTAACACATTAGCACACAGCTTAAATACATGTAATACCTTTCTAATTACGTTGAAATTCCAGAGTATTACACAGGCATACGCTACTTAGAGTAAAGCTACTTTTCAAAAGGTGCACCTTTTGTACCTGTTAGGTTAAAATTACGTACACTTTAAGTACTAATACGCACCTTTAAGGTACCAAAACGAACCCTTTAGGTACAAACCTGCACCTTTTGAAACGGTACGACCCCAGTGACAGCTTTTGCACCTTTTATTTCTGAGATCATATGATTTTGTTCTCTCGGTTCTTTCGTGTCTGTACTGCTCAGTTCTATTCTATTGTGTTCCGTATTCTGTTTCTGTATTCTGTTCTGCTTTGTTGTATTTTGCATCCTGTTCCATTCCATTCTATTGTTTTTTTCCTTTTGTGGTAAAGTTCCTACAGAGCAGCTTCAAGGCAAGTTATAGACGGTTGCTCTGCTCGCGCTGTAACGAGATTCAGTCATTTGAGTCCAGAAGAACGCTGCACCCAACATAATGACGTGTGGATTTAATGTTTAAAAGAGCTGTGGTGACGGTCCGTAACATGTCCCGCTCATTAAACTGTCAACAAATGGCACCAGCGAGTCATTGACAGCCAACAGCACTGTAAAAAGCGAACATGTGGACCACCTGTAGGTAACTCTGGATTGTGTGAGGCAGGACAGTCTGGACGACTCCACCAGACACCTCAGGGATGAAAGCCATTGTTGTCCCAGGTAGATTTATTTGGTCTATCTGTTGGTTTATAGTGTAAACATTCCTGCGGTTTAAAGCACAGTTCTGTCTTCTGTTATTACTTGAACAAGTACGGCAGAGCAGTGCTGCGCAACACTTCCCGTTAAAGTAACACCTTTTGATGTCGGCGTTTCCAGCAAACGTCGGAGACCGCAGCCGAGATAATTAGAAGGTTCGGTTATTTAGATAACAGCATACTTGCTTGAAGAAAAATGAGCGCTGAGGTCTGAACCTGTGACTTCTAGTGGGAAAGGGTCGCGCTTACGGTCAATTTGTTATCCAGGTGCTACGCTAATCTTTTCATGTCATACAGTATCTGTAGATTTATGGTACATGGTAGCTATTAAAGGGATGGTTCAACCAAAAAATGAAAATTGCCCCATGATTTACTCACCCTCGAGCCATCCTAGGTGTAGTTGACTTTCTTCTTTCATACAAATACAATCAAAGTTAAACTCAGGCTTAATGACAGTAAATGAATGGCTGTTGATATTCAATAGAGATCGAGTAATCATTTTTTAAACATTGATTCAAAATTCTGAATGCCTTTATTAACCCCCAGAGCCATGTGGAGTCCTTTTCTTTTGTTTTTATAAAGGATCGATGCACTTTATTGGACTTCTATTGAACTATTGAATATCAACAGCCACCAAAGCCAAGACATTTTTTAAATATAACCGACTGTATTCATTTGAAAGAAGAAAGTCATATAGACCTAGGATGGCTTAGGGTTGAATAAATGATGGGATAATATTCATTTTTAAGTAAACCATCCCTTTAATTCATCTGTTTGCAAGATATTCAAACCAACGAACCTCTGGTTACCACCATAGATTGCTCGGTCTGTTTAATTTTACTTTGAATGTGAATGCATTCGAGTTATTGATTTACAGAATTAGAATCACCAATGAATTTACATTTCAGAGTTTTGTTTTCTTAAGACTTAATATAAGATCTCTTACAGTTGTTCCACTTAGTCACACAATTTTTGGGCTGGGATGACAAATTACAGTTTGAAGTAATGCTGCTGTTTTGGCGGCGATTTGTTTGGGTCTGTTTCTAAAGCGCAGCCAGCCTCCTGGTCGCTGAATGTACATCTGGATCATATTGTCTGGTCGGAGAGTCTGTCCTGGCACGAGAGAGTCGGAAAAATACTGGAGATAATGATTCTCGCATAAGTCTGAGATGTCTCTGCGTCTCAGGAAGACGCATTTTATAACCATTATGGTTCATGTAAACTTAAGAAGAATTTTTTGAGCACTCTTGTGGTCAGGTACATAAGTGGATTCAGGCATGTCTGGGGTGAAAGTTTTAGAGCGCTAAAACTTTGTTTTTGTGCTATCATTACTGTATACTCTGTAGTCATGTTTACAAGTTTTGTTCTTTTGTTGAGCTGTTGATTTTTGAGTATGAAGTTTAAAACGGAGAACAACCACACAAGTAGACGTAATAAATAATATATATTTTTTGGAATCTATAATTCTAATATTAGTACATACCACGGGTTCTTGGCAGCCTAACTAGGCAAATGAGAAAAACCGAAGGGACAAATTTAGTGAAATATACAAAGGAGCCAAACATTGATTTGCCGTTAATCGGTCTGCCATTCAATATGTTTAGTCTGTCAAGCTTAAAATGTTAGCATTCTAGGAAAGCGTGGTTTAAAATGACTTTTTCAGATTCAAGGTCCCCAATCAACAAATCTGAAATGCATACGATGGAAATTGCCCACATTACAAAATGAGATCCGTCGGCGAGGGTGATTTGTCTGTGGTTTCTTCTAAACAGCGTTAGACGTCAGTCAAACCAGATGGTTGATTAATGTTTGTAAACTTTCAGCTCACCCAAATCCAAAAAATGTTAGGCGTACGTTAATTGTCTGGTGTTTAGAAATTCTCAGGGAGCCTTTTCTCCGGTTCTTGCCATTAAGCTGCTGTCTTTTACTCTTGGAGTGGATCCATTTAGTTTTGAGAGACTTACCATTTTTCCATCACTCATTACAACACTGGCCTTTCACAGACAAGACTCGAGAGTCATGGAAAGTTGTGTCTTGTGCCACAGTTTCTGGGCCCCTAGTAAATCTATGGAAAATCTCACAATGTCTCGTAACGTCAGCCTGTGAAGGGAATTAAACGCAAATACACAGTTTCGTCTTCTATATTATATGCTGAATTTTACATTTAGGATGAAATTTCCTTTACAGTGATGGGTTTTCTTCTGTTTGCAGAGTGGAGGACACAAAAGATCTTCTCTTGTTCTTCAGGACCTTGAGGACATTCTCTGACAGGTGCGAGGAGAGGCGTCAAACGTTTCAGCACTTTCAGGTAACCAGCAATAGAAGCTGAGAATAAGATCCTCAACCAACTATGTATGAGCACAGCTCTTGAGTACTGAGAAATGACAGCAATTATTGATTGATCAATTTGATATTTACACAGTTATTTAGCCGGTGTTATCATGATAGAGTAGCAGTGATTATGCCTCCCTCTCTTCAAACGTGGCTCAGTTAAAATTTGCATGTAGACTACACCAATATTACCAGTACAAAATAACCCACAACAACTATGCAAAAATAGCCCAGAGTCAGACCCAATTGGCATATAAGAACTACAAACTTGGCTGCTTTCGAATTACTTTAAAGGAACACTATTTTTGAAAACAGGCTAATTTTTCAGCACCCCTAGAGTTAAAAAGTTTAGTTTTACCGTTTTCAAATCCATTCAACCGATCTCCGAGTCTGGCGCTAGTACTTTCAGCTGCAGCTTAGCATAGATCATTGAATCTGATTAGACCGTTAGCATCACGCTCAAAAATGACCAAAGACGTTTCTGTAGTGACATTGTATACTAAGACTGAAAGAAAATGAAAAGTTGCAATTTTATAAGCCGATATGGCTAGGAACTATAATAATTGTGCTGCAAGCGCAATGTTATTACGCACAACCTAATGATGCCCAGGACAATTTTACTTTGTGGTTTTAGCCATCGTTATTGGCTATCCAAAGACTTCTTACTGTGCAGTACCTTGTAGTAAGTTATAGAAGAAATATGAATATTTAGACCAATGTTTAACCAAAATAAAGACACCTGGATTCTTCTAAATAATTTCTTTATTTCTTTTCTACCTAGAATAACTAAGTTCTCCATTTTTATTTATCTTCTTGTGAGGTTTTTTATTTGTAGTTCCCCCTAATATGCACATATCATAAGACTTGTATGAGAAAGATTGCTAAATGCCAGATTGGGAACAAATTCCATGACTCGATGGCAGTGAAAGTTTGGGAATGAAGCCTTCGAGTCAGTATGAAAAACATTCCATTATTTGCTTGGACCATTGTGCTGCAATGGCTGCCAATTTGGCCAGTTAAATGGAACAATATTACCCCACTTTTTCCAGAACTTTCTGCATGCACAATCTTTGGGTTTGATTGGTTTGCAATTTGCAGACAGTTGTTTTGATCTCTTTTTGGAACTGCATTTTTTTTTAAACTGCTGTCTGGCATGGTTGTTATACAAGATAAAAGCAAACCAGTCACACTGTTTTAGAAAAAAGGTGTATTTGAACAACTAAAATGAACATTACATGTTGATTTCATACAATGTTTTACTGTACAGTCTATTCATGTTTAATTCACACATAGGTAGTAATTACAAATTTAGCATATAAATAATATTCAAAATATTAAAGTAAAAGTCAGCTGGGAAAGAACAGTGACTTGGAACTTGGAATGAGTTCCTCTGCCTCTATTTAACTTAGCAGGCATCTTAATTTCAGCCAAAGTAAGACATTTTAACAGTACTAGAAAGTGTCAGAAATTCACAGAGTTCTGAGGAATACTAGAAGCTTGACTGCAGCTTTTCATGATCTCACATTTTACCAAGCAGTAGCCTCCAGTGGTTATTTACAATGGATATAAAGTTATTCTTTCAAAGACTTGTGGTTTAGGTTCATCTACAAAGTCAATATCAAAAGGATATTTAAGTGTTTGGGCAGCTGTTACATAATTAGATATATAATACAGATTCTCATGGTTTTAACGTTTTCTACACTCAGGCACCAGGAGATTGAACGACTTTTGCTTCTCTGTTTTAGCCATCATCATTGGCTATCCAAGGACTTCTCAGTACCTTTGATACAGTTTTCATTGGTATCGCCCAATTGGCAGAGACTGCAGGCATATGAAACTGGTGGGGTACTGGCCGAGGATGACGGGATTTCCATCCATACGGATCTCGTTCATGTTGGGACGAATGTAGTACGTGTTGTTACCTTTGCAGAAGGTGTCCACGGTCACGCTTGAAATGTTATTGTTCTGAAAACACAGCAATAGAGAGGTTTAGAATTCCTTCGAAACACTGGCTTTTGTAATAGTTTTTGGGTGATTTTTGTGCGAAGCGAAACGGCTTCCTAACCTGAAGGTGAAGCGTACGGACAGTCTCTGGAATGAGAGGAACCGCCTCCAGTTCATTGTGAGCGAGATACAGATGTGTCAGTTTGCTTAATTTCTGGAAGTGGAGAAGATCAGAATTCCAAGTTGGAATTACGAGAGGGGTTTTGATGAATTAAATTTGTAAATGTACTCTTTCTAGAAATTAAGTTACTATAGAACATCTAAAACAAAAGGTTGTGGGTTGGATAGTAGTGTTTTAAAACAATTTATGACTCTACCTTGAACGCATTTGCCTTGACTCCTTTGGTCCTCAGTTTGTTGTGATTAGCATTGAAGGAGACTAATTTCGCCGGTAGCATTGGTAACTTGACCAGCTGGTTTTCAGCTAGCGAGAGCTCCTCTAGCATGGTAAGCTTAGCAAACGCGCCGTCTTCGATCTCAGAAATTATGTTTCCAGTGAAGTCGATTCTCTTCAGAGTCACTACAGTCGATGAATGAAAATGGACAGAAGAGCGTTAAATTGGTTAGCAGAGTATTTAAAACAATTTGGACAATTTGGCTCTGAAATTACAGTTTTCCTGTGAATATGCATTGTATTCGCATCAAGTGTGCATATCCTATATATATATTCAACAAATTATCATTGGATTTGTTAATGAAAGTGGTTTTCTTTTCATTTCTTGCTTTAAGACAATATTATAGTGTTCTAAAATCCTTGGATCCATTAGGCTTCTGAAAGCGCTTACTTCTCAGTCTAGCTAACTTTTGTGCCCATAATGCACTGCTACAAAAAAAGTTGTTTACCACATGTGCAAATTTTTGTCAACACGCATATTGTGAAGGATGTTGTGGTTCAGAAATGCGATCAACGTCTTTATGCAACGGAAGAACTCGCGATCTCATGCGATCTCGTTGCGGTTTGCATATCATGTCCCTTAACATTTGGAAATCTTTTGGCTGAAATGGATTCTGGGTTGTTTCTGAAAAGAAGCAGCTGTTTGCCTCCTGCTCTCCTTTGGGGTAATCTCTTATCCTATCCACAAGAATTGCATTTGTTCCCCCAGCAGAACAGGGCGGTCAACGAGAATGCCAGAGCAAGTCAAGTCAGGAAGAACTCACCGATATCTCCGAAATCTTTGGCCGTTATCTTTTTTATCTTGTTGTAACGAGCGTAGAGGTAGTTTGTCTCCTTTGGCAGAGCAGGCACCGATGTCATATCTGGGTCGACCTCCTCGCAGTAGACGGATCCAGTCAAACACACACACAGTAGACATGTTGGAAGGTCTGGAACATGTACAAGATTTTATTCAGTACGGGCAAGCTAACGAAACTTGGCGGATAGGCGAACACGCATCGCTTCTTTAACACTTCCCACTCCCATATGAACAAAAAAAACAGGCTCTTGTGAGTTTTTAAAAAGAGCCCATCACTCGACAGTTGTTTGTTACCTGAAGGGTCTCCTCCGGGTTGCATCGGGCCAGAGTCATCGGGGGCGTCGGCCGGCAGAAGGGCGTAGTCGTCGTCTGTGGCTCTCTGTAAAATGGCTTATTAGTTGGTGCATTTTTACCGACAAGAAAAATTTGACATTCACATTAAACTTTTTGTTTAAAAAAAACATATATGCAATATACCTTGGGGTGCACGATATTTTGAATGTGATAGCCTCGTGCATCCCGTCAGATGGAGCGGCACTTAATAATCACAAATGAAATGCATGCAACAATGAATGTTGGGATCTACGGCTCTGTGTATTAACTGCCGCTCCATCTGAAAGCAGGCGATGGAGATTTATTAATAAACAACCAACGGATGCCCTTTTCCGCCACTGAATAAAACGTTTTTGAAAAAAGGTAATTGCCACTTTTTTTTCATCTCAAAGTTTTTTTTCACAATTTCGAGATTTAAACTTGTAATTTCGGCAAGATTGTGAGATATAAACTCGCAATTATGAGAAATACAGTCAGAACGGAGATAAATCATCGAAATTTTGAGAAATATCAGTCTTTTTCCATCTCACAAATGTCCTAAATGCAAGAAAACATTTTTTTTTAATTATTTAATAAATCGTAGCCTGTTTTTGGTACAAAAGACTTTTTTTTTTCTCTCTTGAGCGACTTGGTTAAATCTCGCAATTCTGAAGACATTTATCAAAATTGTAAGATATAAATTTATGAAGCCTTATATTGGGGGTTTATATTTCTCAAACATAGCAGGACATAAAAACACAACATTTTAGGAAAGAAATTTAACTGTATCCTAAATTTAGAGTTTATATCACTCAGATTTGACTCTACAAAAAGTTACGAAATGTCCAAATTGTGAGATTCAAAAGTAGCAGTGTATTCAGATACAGTAAAGGATAACATAAAACATTAAAAAGAGTGATTAGTGAGTTTTTTTAAGCCATTTTAAGGTCTTTGCATGAAAAAAGACATCTTATTTACTGACAATAATCCTCTCCGGTCAACTGTTTACCATTGCATCTGGATCACTGAGGAACAGTGCCAAAGACAGACAGTGTTTTTTTCTAAATAATGACTTGAATTTGTATCTTCTCAGCACGGAAAACGCTTGCATTGCATCAGAAGATGCGTAATTAAGCATGTGAGTTGTAGGGGAAAATATTTCTGACACTTTTCAGGCATATTTGCATGCTTTTTAAAGATCGGAAGTTTTAGTCCCTGTTCGTTACCGATGCACGGAAAACATCTTTTGTGTTTCATGGATGAAAGAAAGTCATAACATGAGGGTTCGTAATAACATGAGGGTGAGAAAGCGATGACAACTTATTTTTTTAAAGTAAACTACTCCTTTTACATCCTGTTCGTGAGTAACTGTTATCTCTTTTGGCTTGTTGAGACGAGCATCTGTTTGGACCTGTGTGTCTTCGGGCGACTGTTAAATCACCCCGACAGTGTTTGACCCTCTGAGTTAGCGTGAAGCTGTGGGTGGGAGAATTTGAGCCTGAGGGAACTCCTCCAGAACAGATTGCTGACTAATCAGAGAGAGCTTCCACACAGAGCCGGGCAGCTGTTGAGTTTTGTTTATTTGAACAAAACTACGCTTTCAAAACCATCAATGTGCGGAAGTTATCTGGTTTTATGGTGGAAATGTAACACACACACACACACATATATATATATATATATATATATATATATATATATATATATATATATATATATATATATATATATATATATATATATATATATATATTAGACAGACCTGTGAATGTGTGGTATAATTTTAAGCTAAAGCAAAAACATTTATTAATTAAAATGAACTTAGCTTACTGGAAATGTGAATAAACATGTCGTTTTGATAAATGTATACACACACACACACACACACACACACACACACACACACACACACACACACACAAATATAAGTATATATATATAAAATGTTTTTTTGGAAAGTCAGTTGCAATGGCATAAATCATAATCTTAGTACTAAATATTAAGTGACATTTACTTTTAATATTATATTACATATATATATATATATATATATATATATATATATATATATATATATATATATATATATTAGTATTTTATATTTTATTTATTGTAGATGTTTAATTATAATACATATAATACTTGGTAAATAATGATTTTACATATTGTATTAGATTTAATGTGTCATATGGTTTGGTTAAATGTTGAAATGTTTCAATTAAGCTAATTAAAACCATGTATTATAGCAATATTTATGACAATATTTTATAACAAATAAAACCCAAAGCATATATGAATTGGACAAGCAGTAGAAAACCCATTTCTAAACAACCTGCTCTCTCAGCCCTTGTTGTGAAATAATGAACCATGGAATAAAAATACCAAGTTTACCTTATTCCTCTGCGCCCTTACATCGATGTCCTCAGTAAGCGCTACATCCTCCAGTCGGTGATGCCTGTGAGTGTGATAGCGTGCACCAGATGCTGAGAGCACCCACGATGCAAATATGACTGCCGATACGAGCATTCGCAGCCTCGTCCCCATTGTATCTAAAGACTCTGGGATGTGTTCTGCCACGTTAAAGAGCCGAAGCGCAGTGCAGGCAGCGGTTGGCTATTTTCTTAGTGCCTGTGAGTAAAATGTGATCTGTCAAATCAGGATTTTAAGCCCCACCACGGGCTGCCAGAGGAGATCCTTAAGTGGGAGTTTATGGAACAGACCTTAACCCTTCGCATTCCCATCTGAGCCGATCGGACCACTGTGTCGCCTGCGGGGTTTGGCCATGTTTGTGGTCCACTGGAAAAAAAAACAGTTCGTAAAACAGAGCAGAAGGCAATGAAAGGGATTGTTAGTTTTGCTTTGTAGCTCAGAAATGTATGCGTGCTGATCTCTTGGAATATTGAGGCATGTTTGGCTCTTCTTTCATTATGTGCTTTTCTAATAAATCTTCATGCTTCTCAGAGAAGCCAGAAAAGACAGTTAGAGGACGTTGGATCCAGTTTTGGTAGCATTTTTAGTACATTCACTAGAAAAAAAAGGTTTAGTTTTGTAGGAATCTGCAACAAGAATGGGATAGATCACGTCCAAATTCTTTAATTATAGTTATCATCTCGTCTAAACATTTTCGGTTTGTTTGTCTAATTAACAAGTTTGCCTCGATACATTTCATTAAAACCAAATACGATGCTTTACAAAAGTACAACAGAGCCCCTCTATAAAACAGACACTTAAAGATTAAAGTGAAGAAAAACACGTTTAATAGGAAACATGTGAGTGATTTACTCTGATTTTTGCACCTTAAGACAAGACGAAAGGCCCCTCGGCCCCCCGAAAATAAACAGAGATGGAAATAGAGTATGAATAACATTACAGGTGTGTTAACAATTATGCCAACCTGTAAAAAGTTACTGTACTAGGAAAAGGGCCAGATACTTAGAAATGTTTTTACACTGCTGATCCTCTGTGGTTAATTTCTCCGTCAGGGTGGTTTCTTCGGCACACGACTTGATTTGGAGGTTTCCAAATATTTAAACATGAGTCCTCTACACCAAAAAGTAGTTTTCATAATAAATTAGTTCATTATTAGTAATTCAGGACTCTGAATAATTTACTAGAGATCAGCCAAAAAAAAGCAATAATTACATAAAAAAACCCAAAAATGAATAATTGATACACTTCTGTACTCTTTTTTTAATGTTCAAGGTATAGTTCAAAAATTAAAATTCTTTAAATAAATAATTCCTTATTTCATTATAATTAAGGTTCAATCTGAATTTGAAAACTGCTAATTGAAAGGACACCTAATGGAAATGCATTAAGTATGCAAAAACTTTCTTATATTGAAATAACGTGGGGGTTTTTCGCACTTATAGGTTACGTGGCATGAGTAAAAGGTTATATGATTATTCTTTTTATGATTATTTACGCTGCAGATGGACTAAAAGCTTTTGGCTTTTAACAAAAGTATCTTAATATGTGTTTGGAAGCTTCAACAAGGTCTTATACCATGTCCTAACTGCATGCGACACACAATAAAAGGTTATAGTTATAAAAAGTTCTATAAATAAGGTATATAAGAGTTATTTTGACTAGTTATGATGGCTGCGTCATGCAAAATTGTATGTTTTTTTCCACATCGCGGCTGGAGCAACAACATTGATAATCTTAGTTACTGATTTTGTGCTTCATTTAGTGTAAAAAATGTCAAAATTGAGATCGAATATAATTATTCATTTAAAACATAGTTTACCTCGGATCTTGGAAAAAACGAAATTTAAGCAAAGCTACGTTAAAACTGCGAACTCGATGCATACCCACATGCATATTCTATAACAAAGATGGTGTGAGTCACGCAGTGTGTACATTTAATGACGTTAAAAAAAAAAAAAAGTTGTATTACGTCTGGTGTAGAGTCACGATTGACATTTTGAGTGAACTATCCCTATCTACAAATAAATGACCGGTTGCACCAGCTGTACGTAAGTTACAACTTAACCCAATTTTGACGTAAATGGCCAACTTACGCACTACAATTTTCTTTTTGTTGCACCGTTACACTTAGTCGAAGTGCAACTCTACGTATAAACAAAATATTCATGAAAGCGTCTGGTCAAGAGTAAGGGATTGAATAAAATAGACTGTGTGAAGCTCATCAATACGCTCTTCTTTTACCCGACAACCTTCAAGCTTTCAGGCATATTTGGTGCTGCTGACATTTACTCTATATTTGCTCTATGTTGTGCGTGTTTTTTTTCTTTAATTATTTATTGATCCAAATTTATTTCAATTAAAGTTTCCAAATTGTTATTTACATATAATGTAGCTTATATATACACTAATGTTATTAATGTATCATTTTTTTAATAGAAGCTTGTATTTACCATGAGCATATGCAAGGCAAAAGAAGTTAGAATAAGAAAATTAAAATAAGAAATGACGAATGGATGGTGCAACCGTGCCCTGATGTTTAAATTATAATGCACAAAAATTACAGAACTTCACATTTTTTTCAAAAGGATGTTTATTTTATGAAACTAATGGGCTGTCGTTATATTTGCATGCAGTAGCATTGCTATATAGCTTATTTTATGTTGGATCCTTATACTTTTCCAGCTTCAGTAGCATTTTACAGTAATTTCACCAGGGGAAAAAAAGCATTGCTATTTACTACATTTGCAGGAATTCACATGCATTGCAATGCGGCTTATTAGTGTAGACACATGCTTTATATTGCATTTAAGAGAAAAGTGACATTGTGCAAAACAAAGCAATCTTTAAACCAGAACGTTTTGTACATAGCAATCCAGTTTTGTCCACATTTTATGATTACCATGCAAGATCAAATAGAATGTTTACTAATATACGTGTTTTTAATAATATTTCATTATTGTAACTTCTTTTTTTAATCTTTGAATAATGAGTAGTTTGGTGTGTTGAACTAGGGCACATGTCAAAAATCTAATCTATCAAGTTGATAGCCTTGTTGCCTTTGGTCGTTCCGGTTTTTCATATTTTTTGGTTTCAGGGTCTTCTTTATCATCCTCCCTTTGGTTTCCATAAAATATCATTATCAGCCTTGGGAAACATCTGTAAGCATAGTAGTCCACTGGTCCTCTCAGCTTATTGTTGTCGAGGCGTATGTAGGTCAGCATGTTAGGGTTGCCAAGATCCAGTGATGGACACAACAGAGAGATATTCAGATCTGCAAAGAGACATGTCTCGTTATTAGAGGTAAATCAAGGATGTGCTTAACATTTCTCGAAGAGACCTTCACGTTTTATTCTACAGCATTTGCGCCTTTAAGTTCAATACTACCTTTAAAATCATTGTGGTTTAGATAAAGATGTTCCAAGGTCCTGGGAACAAAAAACGGTTTGGAGAGCAGGTTATGGCCCAAATGGAGCTCCATCAGTTTGGACAGGTTAAAGGCGCTGTATGCAATGGATTTGAGTTTATTGTGAGGCATGCGAAGCGACAAAAGATTCGGAGTCTTCCTAAAGTAGCCCTCTGGTATGGAGGCGATTGAGTTGTTTTCCAGTGATATCTGCTGGATCGATTCTGGAAGGTCCGCTGGCATGGTCTTGAGCTTATTGTTGCACATGTTGATTTGCACGAGGCTCTTCATGCCAGATAGGATCTTTCCTTTAATACCTGCGTCTGTTAGTCTGTTGCTGCACAAATCCAGCACTGTAAGTTTCGTAAGGTCGCGCGTGGCGTCGGCTGGTATCTTTGAAATTTTATTAAAGCCCAGATGAAGCCTCTTAAGGGTTTTTGGCAGAGGAGAAGGAATGTCTTCCAAATGATTATGCTCAAGGTGTAACTGAATGAGTTCCTTGAGTACTCGAAAGACATCTTTATCCACCTTAGAGGATTGGATCTTGTTGTAGCTGAGGTTGATTTCCCTCAGGGACGTGGCGTTAATGAAAGGCTTTGCGGTTATCTCTTCTATGTCGTTATGCTGGATGTACAAGTGGCGGATGTGTCTAGGGACGTTGGGAATTGCTTTGAGGTTTCGGTGGTTGCAATACATGGCAATAGGATAGGCCGAAGGGCAAAAACACTCGCTGGCACATTCGTACGAATACAACAGCTGGGCATCATAATCAGGCTGAGGATCTTCAGGCGAAGAGTCATCTGTGTCATAATCTGAATACTCAGTTACATAGTCTTGAGAAAGTACCAGAGCTCCAGAAAGCAAAAGCAGAGACGGTATTGTCAAGATGTGTGGTGGTGTCATGGTATTTCCCTTTAATCTGTTTGGACACAAAAATATATTGTATTTTAATATTAAGAACATTTTAACATTTTAACATTTAGTTTCGATTTGCCTGAAAAACTAACTCATTTGAGCATAAACAGTTTTTTTGCTATATATATATATATATATATATATATATATATATATATATATATATAAGAGATTTTTTTAAATTGACACATTTCCATGATGTTTTTTCAATTTTCACAATTTGAAGGTTTATGAAAACGCAGCTATTATCATAACTCACTACAATAATCAATATAATAGTAAAATCTGCAATATTATATTACAATACTCTTTAATGTGGACTGGGTCTCACCAAAAAAAAACTAAATAGATATGTGGATAGAAAGCGATCGCAGCTGAAATAATCCAAAATTAGATTTCAAAACTTTTTGAAAAGTTTCTATTCGCTTTTTTTGCTCTGCTTTAGTGGTTTGGTACCCTCACAAAAGACTAAACATCTCTAATTGCACATACTTTGGAAAATATTACATTTTTTTTGTAAATGTTGATATTTGTTTAGCGTTCTCTTCTGTTGTAATGTCTGGGATCAATTATCTCAGCAGGGTTTTTACTGAAGGTGCTTGACTAAGCTGGTATTAATAGGTATTTATGTTTTACTTCTAAACAAAAACAACCATTTTGGAGAGGCGGACGCACCCTTGAAATATGAAAGAACTGTGTCTTCATGGATTATTATTTTTATTTGATGTAATATTCTCCTACACTTAAAAAATGTAGTTTGGTCATAGTTATAATATGAGCTGGCAAATCAGCTAGAAAAGTGATCCAAAAAGTACAGCGAGTAATTTTTTTAAATCTACTGTAACTGCTCAGTATGTCAGAGTTTGATGTGCTGGCTATGATTTTAACGTTTCTCCATTAAATAATGTGAAGTTTGTCTTCGTGAATCTCTCGACGTATAATCACCGTCATCTGGAGGAGCGTATTTAATTGGCCTTTGAACGTGAGAATTAAAAGACTTGTCTAGTTAAACACGTTTTTTCAATTCCGAAATGAGCACTTTCTTATTCTACGTTTTAGGTGTATAATATATATATGAACTGAATGTAGCCTGTAGGTTGCTTACATTTAGGAGAAACATGCTTAAAGCAATTCGTTTTGCAGACATGAATGATATAAATCCTCCCAAAAAGCAACTCCCCTGATTTCGTTAGTGTACGATCTTTAAAATCATGATGTCATACCTGTGGGGTCGTTTTTCTCTCAGTGGGAGGCCGAGTGAAATTGTGAACACCGAGCGCCCGAGACGAAACCCAGCAGCAGGGGACCCCTTCGGACGACGTTTTTCTCCTGGGACGAGCGTGAACGATTACTCTGTGGTTTCCCCCGCAGCAGCAGCAGCAGCATCAGGCGTTTGGGGAGAGATTGAGATCTGCCTCTTTTACCGTGGAAATGATTCTGGAAGCGTTTGGTTGCATGTGTTCGGTGACCTCAGTGAAGCCTCGTGGTCTCATCTGATTCTTCTTTTCCCCTTTTGTTGCGTTGAGGTGAGGTTGAAGTTTCCAGACATAGTTCTGGAAGGAATGGCCTAGTATCCCGTCCACGTTATTGCATGTGGACAGTAAAAATTTAACCCGCAAAATTAAGGCCAGACTCATAACAGGTGTTGCACTAGTGTAACATTAACTCTCTCTGTCTGTATATAATAAATATTATACTGTATATGTGTGTGTATATATATATATGGCAAATGAAAACCAGAACTAGCCAGAGTTCTTCAAAGATTATTTATTAAGTGAGAAGGAAGACGACAGTCGGCAAAACTGGCCTGAAACTCATTGGCGATAATTAAGTGGGTTCAATTTAATTGGTTTAGACATTTCTAGCTCACTTTATGGAGGCCTTCTGCAACATGACTACTTTTTCCAGTGCTTGTACTGTATCAGAGTTAAACCACAGACGGTCTCTCATGACCAGTCTACGGAGTGGCGTTTTTTTTGTTTTTTCAGAGTTGGCTAGACAGACCCCTCAGCACTCATTCTGTCAGCTGGAAGATTTGTTTTTGCTGCTGCCCACATGGCAGACGCTGAGAAGTCTCTGCAGCATGAGCGCTACTGCGGGTTGACGAAAAAAAGAGCCGTCAGGATTGCAATCCCAAGAGGTTCTTTTGGGCCATTTTTCTGAGGAAGGGGCTGAAAACTGAGTGAAATAAAAGCTTTATTGTGTTTTTCAGTCTTTGATAAACTTCAGCCTGGCTTAATGGTTGTAAAAATATGACTTTAAACTAACATCCAGGCTTGGGAAAGATGAGCGATCGCGTGCAATCTACACAAGCATGGGCAACGCTCTTTAGCAGTGTGCAAATATCTGAATGGCTATTGCTTCTGGGAAATATGCAAATGCACACATGCATTGCATTTTAATTGCATTTTCATGGCTAGTAATTGCATATACATGTTTTCAATCGCATTTGAGTTTTACCGCACGTCTTCAATACCTGCTGATCTTAATGGGTGTTTGTTAATTCTGTAGGGATTTTAATTAATTATATTTAAAGTTCGATTCTGTGAATATGGGATACTTTCCCAGTTTAGTAAGTGGGCATACGCAAAAGTAGTCTTGGTGTAAACACCATTTGTCACAGTTGTACCTGCATGCAAGTACCGTGAGTTATATTTTACGGACCATTTGAAACCTAAAAAAAACCCTGAATCCGCAAATGTGTGTCTGACTGAATTTGAGAGATTTTATGGAAAATGCTCCAGTGGAGGTAAGTCGTCTTGAAGTGGGCTGATAAAAACAAGCTGGGTGGTTGTTTTCTGTCTTAGTTCAAAGGTATTTACTTTGAAGGGAAACTGAATGAGGGGAAAAACATGAGGTGTGTTTAAGAAAGATCTAAACTAGACGTAGATTCAGTCCTTCATAGTTACGTGCTCAAAGAGTTCTCCACATGTACTGTTTGAGCCCCCAAGACCAATAACTAGCTAAAAACGATAATAAAAAAACATTACCATCGAAGAATACGTTTGATAGATCTGAGGGATCAAACTATAATAATATCCGATAACATCAGATTTGTAATAAATGATTGATTCGTCATAGAAGTGGAAACTGCAGAGTTGTTCACGTCTGAAGGTTTACTCTAATTGTGATGTATTGGTGCAGCTTCAAAGTGTTTCAGATATGCGTGTTCGAATCCCTCAGGTGTTTTCTGGGGCTCAGGGATCCTAAATGATCCAAACCTGTTGTGAGGTTTTTTGGAGACGCCGGTATGCAAGACGTGGCAGCAGCAGATCAGGCCAACCTGAAGATTTGTTCCATATGTTTCCTGAGCAGAGCCTCTCTCTCTCTTTAGCCTCCACCCCTCTATGTTGTTTTTTTTTCCCCCCACTTCTTAACCCCTTCAGACCAATATTAAATTCCAGAGAAACAAAACAACATAATAAGTTATTAAATTATGTAATATTACTCCACTATTTACACTACCGTTTATTACTCCACTTGTCTGTGTTTGTGCGTTTGTACCCTTTTATGTTGTTGTACCAGTAGGTGGCAGCAAGTTACTGTCTTTATGAGAAAATCATTAAAGGAACACTCCACAATTTTTTTTTTTAAATAAGCTTGTTTTCCAACTCCCCTAGAGTTAAACAGTTGGCGTTTTCAAATCAATTCAGCCAATCTCTGGGTCTGGCGGCAGCACTTTTAGGAACAGCTTAGCATAGATCGTTGAATCTGATTAGACCGTTAGTATATTGCTCAAAAATGACCAGAGAGTTTCGTTATTTTCCCCGTTTAAATCTCGACTCTTCTGTAGTTGCATCTAAGACCGACAGAAAATTAAAAGTTGCGTTTTGTATGATATGGCTAGGAATTGCTGCAGCAGGCGCAACTTTTCATTTAACGTCTGTCTATAAAAAGTCCTTAAGTATGTTTACATATACAGTTACATAGAGTTTCCACAATTCAGAAAACAAAGATAAAAACATGCAATCCAATCATAAACGGAATTTACTCTATACTGCGCCGTGTCACAGAATATATGAAATTTTGCATGGATACATAAAAACTAGGTCGATACACTTACATCAAAACACAATATGAACACATACTCTCTAAAACTGCTCTGAAAGTCTCTTCTTGAGCATCTTTTGTCAATATATACAAACAGCAACCATTCAAAATAAAATTTTGGTAGAAGAAACTTTGACAGAAGGCTATAACGATGGGTAACGATGTAATCACATAATGATGTACCAGTCGTGTAAATTATCTGTGCGCGCTCTTCTTAAAATATGTTTATGAAACATCACTTTTTTGTAAAAATCTATCATTTATCGATGCATCTGATTATTAAAATGCAATGAAACCATTGTAATGGAATCTAGAAAATTAATTTGGTTTAATTTAATTTAATTTAATTAAAAATAATATATATATATATATATATATATATATATATATATATATATATATATATATATATATATATATATTTAAATTAAATTAAGTAGACATGGTTTTTGATTAATTAATTTTAATTAAACCATTAAAAACAAGTCGGACGAAACAAAATCCAGAAAAATGAAAATGAAAAGGAAGAAAACTAAATTTGGGGGGAATATTTCGCTGGTTTTATTGAATTATGCAGTTGCTGCATTGTTTTGTTTCCCCCAATCCTTACACAAGTCTCCATCTGCTGGTAATTTGTCTTATTGCTGGACAGATGTACAGATTTTGAGGCCAACCAGATGCACGGTTTTATTTTTTTTCCTTTATTTTACTAAAGAAACAACAATATCTGAATTGGAAACAAATAACACAGCACCTCTGGCTAAGAAAACACTTGCTGCAAGTACAGTTCTGCAAAGGTCAGGGACGCTGTTGTGTAAACTGTAACCAACCCGGCGGTCCATACAGATCAGTTTTTCAGCATTTCTGAGATCCGACAAGAATGTCTATGTCTAATATTTCAGAGAAAACACTGGCAATGAATAACAAGTTATATAATGAACATTTAGCATGCAATATTAGATTTGTTTGTTATCACTAAGCACCAATGAATAATGCCCATTCTCTAAAATACAAGAAGTAGAACAATAAACAAACTGTCCTTGTAAAACTGTATTTATTTTTCTTAGATTCTAGACAGCCGTTCTTTTTAATTAGAGACCTTCAATACACGGGGACAATTTCTTTAGCACCTGATCTGAAAATATGCAGTTATTTCATTATATCTCGTTATAAAGATTTCAATGTAAACAGTAATATCGAAAGCCTATGTAACTATTGCACACAGTGTAGTTGATTCTGTCTTTACTGGAATTCAAAGTCTGCGAAATCCTCACCAAATTCAAGTAACGAGTCTGTAGCCACTGCGCATGCTCTTGGATTTCGGATAAATTACGTTCTGTACATCACCACGAGGACATGAAACGAGCTTTTATTACATTAGGATGAGGTTCGTGACTAGTTATAATGCTGCCCTCCAGTGGCAAGATGGTGCGCATCGGTACGGTTTCACTCACTTTCTGTGGTTACCCAGCTGCACCGAATTGTGGCTGGAAACGCACCGAAAAGTGGGCGGCTGAATCTCCCAGTACTTCACTGGGTTTGCGTATAAACTGATCCTAGTGTAGAGGGATTTCTTAACCCGGGTTCTCGAGGGGCAAAAGTCATTTACTCCAACGTAACCGATGCTGTTGGCGTGCAAGTACACCACCTAAAAGAGGAAGTGGAGTGGATTAGATCTCCACGCGCATGGTGTGTGCTCCATATTTGGGATGTTTGGGTTTTACCTGCAGATATTTGAGGTTGTTCAAGCCTGGAGGAACTTTCTTCAGTTTATTGTTATCCAGATGAATTTCTCTGACTTTGGGAATGGCAGCGAGGCTTCCGTTCTCCACGTACTTGATCTGATTGAAGTCGAGCCACAGCCTGGAGAAGACAGCGGCCTTTTATATTGCGTTCTCTTTTCGTCCACAAGGCGGAGTTGGTTAAGCTTACCTTTGCAGGCTTTTTAATCTCAAAAAATCCTCCGACTCTATTTTGCCAATCTTGTTGTAGTCCAGGTGAAGTTCAGTGAGGGACGGCGGCAGATCTGTTGGATTTAGATTAGTAAGCATCTCGATCACGCGACTCGAGCGTAGAAGCAGAAACGACAACAACGCGCTCAACGTTTTAATTTAGAGAAAGGTGCGTTGCGTTAATAACTTTGCATTTCAGGCACAAAAGTCTTGCTTTTCATGAAAGGTGTTAATTCATACCTTTAGGGATGGCTGTAAGCTTTGCTTCAGCTATTCTCAAGTAGAGAGTCGCCATGTTGTCAAAAGCCTCCGGGTCGATCCCGCTGTTCGCGATAGGGTTTGCGCTCAGTTCTAGAGATGCAAGGAAAGGGAACCATTTACATACGCACGTTACTTAAAGAGACGTGGATCACTTCTTGTTAAGTTTGAAACATTTGCTAGTCAGCTGTATTTTAATTTTGCCGTCAAATGATTAATCGCATCCAAAAATAAAACGTTTTGCGACCCTGGACCACATAAGTGTAAATTTGACCAAGTTGAGCTTTAGACATCTGAAATCTGGAAAATGAGGGCGAAATCATCTTTAAAGTTGTCCAAATGAAGTTCCTAGGAGTTCATATTACTGATCAGAAAGGTTTGGATACACTTACGGTAGGATATTTACAGAATATCTTTGTAGAACATGATGTCCTAAAGATTTTTGACCTAAAAGAAAAATCGTTTTGATCCATACAATGTATTTTTGGCTATTGCTGCAAATATAACCCATTGTCTTAATCGTTTTATTTTTGTGGTCCAGGGTGACATGTGTTTCTATATACATAAGTACACATACATATATTATGTAAACAAAAACTTTTATTTATTAATTATATGATAGCACTAATTTTCTGATCTATTTAATGCAGATCGTAATGTAGACACCAGAGGGCAGAGTGATCTTTAACTGTAAGTCACCTTAGATCTGTTGATCAAAGCGAGCTCGTTCTGGTCAGACATAAACAGATCATTCATCTCATTATATAATCAGTTTTAACGAGGTCATGACTGAGGGAATGGATCGGAGATGCATCATCTCAATGTGTTGAAACACGTGCGCTAACTGCTTAGCGTGACTCCGTGTTTATTTAAGGTCGTCACTTAGGAGACCTACCTAAAACATTTAGGTCTTGCATTCCTCGAAACGCTCCTTTTGGAAGTCGGCTGATCTTGTTGTCATGCAGGCGCAGCGACTGAATGCTCGTGGGAAGGTTCTCGGGCATTTGTGTCAGCAGGTTATACGACAGGTGGAGGATCTTGAGTCTGTTCATGTTGCGGAAGGCCTTCGGGTGGATTTTTGATATCTGGTTATTGAGCAGAAACAGGGCCTGCAAATACAGATAGAGAATAATAGAGGTATATATAACAAACTCTAAAACTGACTTTCTCAATCAGTCGGTCAGAATTGCGCGTTTTTTGTGATTTTGAAGTTAAACTGATTTTGTGTGATTTCAAATTAGCGTTCAAAGTGGACATTTCTGTCATTTGTGGAAAAAAATGAGGAAGATCCAGTTATTATCCTCGTTTACAATTATTTTACAAATATTACAGTTATTAGACATTAAACATCATTATTTTAAGTATTTCTTTGTAGCTGTCATAACCACAACAAAGCAAATAAAGTTCAAGGATGTTTATAAAAACGTTTTTGTGGTTGAACCGTTGAAAAGATTAGCAGAGAAGTGTAAATATAAATTCTTGGCCTGACCGTTAAAAAAACAAACATTATTTCATTTCATTTTATTATTGGATAATTGGTTCTGAATATTTGAATCTGAACAGAATTGTGTCTTGTTTGCAAGATGTGGCCTCTTTCTGTTTTGTTTTTTTTATATTCTTGGCATTTTATTCCCTTTTTTAGCTTTCTTGCTTAGCAAGAACGTTTAACCATTTTACCACTAATCATGAGCAAATATTTACCACAAGTATGAAACCGTCCCCAGTAAACGCAAATATCAATAACACTCAAATATGCGTCCAGAATTCCACATAATCCCACTACCACTGCATGTCTCCAGATGTCCTTGTGGAAACCCAGCATAAAAACACACATCTCTTAAAACGCCCTAAAAGCGCTTGGTTGGGGGGCGTTTGCTGCTCACATAGAGATTATCCAAGCCTTTGAAATCATCTTCCTTGATTTCTGTGATGTCATTGTTTTGGAGATCGACGAGCAGCGTGTTTGCAGGAATGTCCTTTGGCACCTTGGTCAGACCTGTGAAGGAAACGAAAAAATGAAAGCTCACTCTCATTGAGACCGATAGAAAATGTTCATTTACCTCAATCGGGCTGCTCATCTTCAATGATTCATGCCAGATTTTATGCACTAGAAATGATTCGTTATTATAGTGATGTGCAAAGCTGCACATTTTTGTGGGTTGCCTGAGAGACTAGCTGACAAATCAGTCTCGAGAAAACCCTATGTGATTATAATACAGATCAGATGGGTTAAAAACGGCACCCTGACACATAACGTGGATATCTTGAGATGATGATGAAAAATGATTTTAGTAATACTTGTGCCGCTTTCTTATGGATGTTTGTTTGTGACACAGGTAAAATTATATAAAAAATTAAGGTAATTTAAAATTAAGGACTTTTTGCTTTATTAGTTCTGAGTTTACAGTTATTTTTTTATATAAATGCAAATATATATATATATATATATATATATATATATATATATATATATGCATTTATATAAAAATTTATAAAAAAAGGTCATTGCAACTTTTTATCTCATAGTTCAGACTCTTCTACTCAAAAATGTCGAGTTCAGAACTGCGATTATTACCGTTTTTTAATTTTTATTAACACAGCCATAACATATTTTCTTAACGTTTCTTAAGATGTCATTGCCGCAAACTGTCTAACAGCTGAAACACAGTATGCTGTTAGTCCATTAAATTAAACATCGAAACGAAATTCGAAATCAAAGCTATTTAATACGTCAACGTTTTAAAACGACGAGTCCGACTCATAGCGTCTTTGTTTTTTTTAAAGTAGCGTCATGATGCTCTTACCCTGATCTGAACACTGCAGAACGTTTTTTGAGCACCGACACCCTTCGGGACAGTCTGAAACAAAGTTATCATCGTAATCGTCGTAATGGTCGTCGTCGTCGTCGTCGTCGTCAAAGTCACCCGCGTCTTGTTGCATAATGTCATGATGCTTGATGAAATTCATGACGTTGATAGGCGTGTACGGTTTGGCGTGACATAACGTCAGCAGGGTGAGCAGCAAAAGTACCTTCATGGCGCAGCTTTAGTCATAAATGGTTTAGCCCTGCGAACATGAACACAAGCGCTTTGTCAAATCGTTCACATTTCGGCATGCAAATGTTGTTTATATTTTTCACAGGATGAAAAAAAGTGAATTGGACCTCAAGGATTGAATCGTTAGTCAGCATCACAGTGAAATGGGCCAATAGGAATTGATCGCGGGGTTAAAGAGAGTAGTTATATTCTTACTGAATGACTTACTTTACAGTAACTATAACTAGTCGCGCAGTATTTGGGGAGTTTTTTGATCGTTTTTCCGTTTTTTGCACTTTAGCTTCAAAATGTTGAATCTGATTCAGTTCAGTAGCATTAATAATGAAGAGGGCAAAATGTTAATGACTGCAGTAATTGTTTGCTAAAGCAGTTAAAATGAACCAGCTGCACTTGAACAGTTGTTTATAGAGCAATCTTGTTTATGGACGCCTTAGTCAACTCACAGTTTATAGACATTTCTGACGCTATCCACATGACATTTATCGAACTCATCATTTGATATGGTTGTGTTTGGTATGATTTTAAAAAAACATTTTATTATTTAAAACAGAAAAGAAACGTAAGACGTCCCCTTTAGCCATGAGTAAAAAAACGTAAAAATATTTGTTTTACAACAATTTACAGATAAATTCTTAATCATTTATGATGCTGAGAAGCCCAATAACATGCAACTTTCTCTAAACAGGAACAAGAGCTGCATGCTTCTGCTAAATGATTAAGATTTTATCTGTTAATGTTTTACTTTGCACATGCCTGATTGGTATAGTGATATGTTTTACTGTTTTACATTTGTTCTACATATATACGAATGAGGTGAAATCCCTGTTCCATAATCCATAATCCAGATAAAAACAACATACCTGATGAATCTGTGTAATCCTGCTTCAAGTAAGCCTCCAGGGGTGAGATCAGTGTTGCCGTCAGGATTTGTTGAGGCACGGGTCCTTAAATGCAGCGTGCACCAAATCCCGAAAGGTGGAGATCACGCTCGTCAAAGCATGCGATCCTTGAATGAATGGGGATGGAAAAGATGCTGCTGGATCAAGGAGCAGATTCAGAATAAGGGGTAGGAACTCTCCGCAGCTCTGCTGGATGCTTAACTAGCACTGAACACTCATTGTTACCGGCCGTATGTTTCTCATCAGCACTTGAACCCGGGCCAATTCTGTACGCCTAAATTTTCAATGACCGGTCTGGGATATTCTCACTCTTTACATCGCCAATGGGTGGCCTCTATTTTATCGGACTTTTGACATATTTCAGAGTGCATAATATTGCATAATTTGTGGGGCTATTTCTGGGTTTCTATTTTTAGATAAAACGCTAAACCTTGTGATGTAACGACTTGATTGTGACATAAAACGGCAGATGAAATGATCCTTTGAATCATTTGAAATAAAGAATTCTAATTTTACTTGAGACGAATCCCATCAGATTATTTAAAATGATCGATTGATCCAAGAACTGCCAGAAAGAGCAATAATTCACGAATGACATCGTTCACTTTTTAGGAAGGGAAACGCGTGATTAAATCTTTCTTGAATCAGTGTAACTGGTGCAAAATCTTGTAATTCCCAAGTCATGGGGGACCTTTAATCTCAACCTAAATGTGGGATAATAACTTTTCCAGACTTTACGGTGCTGTTTGCTTACAGCAGCACAAAACGCGACCCCTCTCTGTTCACGGGGCAGTACTGGTGGCGCCACATATGCTTGGTTTTGGCTGGGGGTTTCGAGATGATGGAAGTTCCTATGTCTCATGGTTTCTCCGTTCATTCTCCTGAGTCTCACTGGCCGGCATTCCTTCCGAAATGATAACCAACCTCAAACCGATAAATGTTTGTGGTATGTCAAGTTGGTGCCGTAAATTAAAAGGATGTAGATATTATTACATATGTGAGGGTGAACCGGTTCAGGAAAGGTAGTAATGCACACTTACATGTTTCAGAAAGAGTGATGAAATACCAATAATTTCACTCTAATTATTTTTCTTTCACGCCCTCAGTCTTATTTGTTGTAATGTTATGACATGCAGAACCATGTTGGAAATATCTCAAACATCTTGAGACATCTTGGCGGTTTTCACAGCTTTGCTGCTTAACGTTTTTTGTTTGAGACGTGTTTTTTATTTGCAACTGCTTTTTTTTCGCAACGTAGCTGCGTGTCGCTGGTTTATTTTCTCTAGATGCGAAAGTGAATCGATTTACGAACGGTCATTTCTCTCAATCTTTCTCTAATTCTTTTGTCATCTCATTGGTAATGTCGCAACCTTGAAAATACTTGGAAAATATGCTGGCGGTTTTCCACAGATTGGCTTGTCCTCTAAATATAGAGCAAGATCTGACTGTGCCCAGACACTAGGAGGGGGTGGTTCAGCTGTTGATTATTTACCCCTCAAAATAAGATTGAATAAAAGCCATGTGACTAGCACTTGAGTCATGGATAGCTTCACGGAAAGCTTCTGAGATCAATCCCCTTCCAGGCTTCTTTTCTTGGTGTTTATTCTTTCCCCTCATTTCAGTCGTAGCCTAAAATCAGTGAAACCCCAATTCAACCTCAAGAGGCATTTTTCGGTAATCGTCATTGGCGATGATGGAGTGAGAATTTGGAATCTCAGAAGAATCTCGGAAGGAGCGGAAGACCATGATGTCATAGTCAGATCATTAACGTGTTTCGGTCTCCAGCGATTTCTGTCGAGCGCAGATGTTTTATACCGGGATACTTGGAGAAAGAAATCCAATAGGCGCTTTAGGAAATCTGTTTATGTGATTGTTTAATTTAACACTAAAATAAGTGGTTACGTGAAAAAGAAAAATACATTTCATTGAAGCTGTATTGGTTTTCCCACATACAAAACTTGAAGCATGAAGATATCTTATATTTATGCATCACAGTTCTCTCAGTAGTAAACGTGCTTTATTGGTTGGTCCTGTCTTAGTAAAAAAAAAATCGTTACGTAAGCAGGTTGATTTTGGCTGCTTTCTTTTATAAACACTTAAGAAAAGCCATGCATTCTGTTTTTCTTCACTACGACAGACAAACTTAATACTGTTATGACAGGAATACGATACATCTCAACACAGAAAACAAAGTTATAGTCTGCTACTTTTTTCCTCTTGAACTATTATACAGTTGATTCATGCATCTTACAGACACGTCTAGACAGGCACAAACAACGACAGCGTTCTGCTATGAGCCTCGAGGTGGTGATCATGTTCAGTCTTATCTGACTCCTAAATGGAAGATTATAAAAGCTAATGAAGCAAGACCGATAATATACATGCCGATTAGAAATTCAATGCAATTTTTTGGGACAAAAAGATGATTACCTTTACCATTTTATACCTAACTGCACGTTTCACAGGAATCAACTTCAGTTTTATATTTAACTTTGGTCTTTAGTGGTTCGTAATAACAGAACTCAAGATTGCAGTTACTTAATCCTTTGAGGCTTTAAAACAACACTAGAGTAGGAACGGACACAGGAGAAAGCCGTGGGTGGGATTTTCCGAGGGTCAAGGAAATTATTCTCAAGGCGAAGGGCAACTAGATGAGAGTCGTCCTCGTTCGAAGGGTCACAGATGGCATCTTCTGATATCTGCCTGTTATACAAAAAACAGTCAATATCACAAAGATTTCTAAACATTACAAAAAAACCTTTCTTGACACACAGCTCAAACAGGATATAATCTGCCTTATAATACCGTCAGTTTTTAAATGAGGACATAAATACATAAACAACATCTCCAGAACTGCCCTCAGCGTCACTTCACATGCATTTTACAGTTTCTTTTGATTAAAAGCAGCATCGTCTGATATTCACACAGAAATGTAAAGGTGTTCACGGCAACCTGTCAAAATAAGAGTTCGGTTTAGAATAATGTATGTGATAGGCTACTACAACTACCAATGTTAAAACAATTATAAAACTTTATTTTTTAAGAAATAATTATTTTAATTTTTCTTTTAATTTTATTAGTAAATCCTCTTTGTTTACCATAAAATAAAATGTATTTACATTTCATTAATTAAAAGACTAATTAAACATATGTGTAACACTGAATTTTAAATAAGAATGACACATATATATATATATATATATATATATATATATATATATATATATATATATATATATATATATATAAATAGTGTCTTTTTAATTAGCATGTTTTTGTGTTTTTCTTTGTTACCGAAATTGGTATCCAGGACTGTGGATTTTCAACGAAATCGGTTCAGAATACAGACATTTTGGTACAGTGACAACACTAATTTCTTGTTCTCAACACATTTATTATTAACCATAAACCTTAAATGCCCAAAAATAAAAATTACTCCATAATTTACTCACCCTCAAGCTGTCCTAGGTGTGTATGCCTTTATTCTTTCAGACAAATTGAGTTGGAGAGAGCAAAACAAAAAGTTCCAAAATATTTTTGTGTGAACAAAAATATTGAAGGTATTAGCTATAAGCTAAGAAGAGCTTTGTTTTCTTTGTAGTAAACAAAACTTGGATATTCTCACCAGACCTTATGATACACCAATCACCACCCTCTCGTGAACATGAGTATGACAGTTAACGGAAGCTAGAGATTATGGTTTGAATTATAGATATTTGTCTTACACAAATGCATCAGTTCACTTCAGGAGGCCATTCAGAAGGCCCTGGAGCCACATGAGGCACTTTTTATTACAGATGGATGCACTTTATTGGACTTTCTTTGGGTTATTGAAAAATAACACCCATTCCCAGCCATTATAAAGCTTGGAAGAGCTAGGATGTTTTAAAATAAAAAGTCAGGCACACCTAGAAGTTGAGTAATTCATGGAATAATCTTTGTTTTTTGGTTGAACTATCCATTGAAATTAAAACAAAAAATCTAATGGCACTTGAAAAGCAAAATAAACTACTTTTTCGAGATAAGTTGTCTGAAGTTGCTTTAAAGCTATGTAAGTTAAGTGCTATTTAAGATAATAAAGTCACTGAATATTGTGTCACAGGAAATTATAAAAAAAACTCATTTATCTTTGCAGGAGGCAAGCAATGTACCTTATTTTGTTGTTGTTAAGTCGTAGGAAATGTAGAGTTGTCATCTCATTAATTCCCACCGGAATAGACGTAAGCTGGTTATGGTCTAGACAGAGTTCGGTCATAGTGCCCAAGGTGCCAAAGAAGGACTCTGGCTCGATGCCGTCACCGTCCAGCTTGTTGTAAGAGAGGTAGAGGTACTCCAGGCCAGGCTCCATGTGTGCGAACACGTATCCTGGAATGCGTTCAATCTGATTCCCAGCCAGCACCAGGTGAACCAGCGACTTCGGCATGAAGGATGGAACCAGGTAGAAGTTGTTGTGCGAGAGATCTACAGATTCCAGGTTCCTTTTAGATACAGTGAGAAATACAGTGTTACAGAGAGATACAGTGTTTATCAGAAAGGGCTTTTTTTACTTCTGGAAAATCCACAACTATTCAGTTCTTCCAAATAACTATTGTGCTAAACTTCACTGTAGCATGTAAACTTTATCTTTCCAATGAATTGCTTCAAACCACCAGCAATTCATTGGAAACCAATGTCTGCTATTTCAATTTTTACTTTTTAACAGAAGTGAGCAAATATTCGCTTAAACGATGGATTCATTGTTAACCTTTTTGAGGACACACACCTGTGATTAATCCAGGCTAAAGGTGCAATGCTTGACTCATCTAATTTATTATGTCTTAGCACAACGAGGTTGATGTTTGTGGTGTGGTTGAACGCCGTTTCAGAGATTTCTTCGATCAGATTGTTTTCGAGGTACAACTCCTGAATGTCAAAGAGAGTAAAGTAAATTGTACAGTTGGCTTCACTGAATAAAATAAACAGAAACTAGTTACTTGACAATGCAATTAAATTTGTCTTGAGCAGTTTCAAATTACTTTGTGGTAAAGTCGTGGGGTTGGTTTGCCATAATTGCTGTTTAAGTGCCACTGGTTTCCCACAGGTACTGTAAAACCAGTGCTGGTTTATAGCCCACAAACTTGTATGCAATTAAATTAACAAGACTGTTTGACAGCCGTCTTGATTTCTTGATGTTCCTTGACTCCATTTCGAAACTCACCAGCAGAGATGCAGGTAGGCCCTGAGGAATGGTACGGAAATGGTTTCTGCCCAAGCGAAGGTAAGACAGCTCTTTGAGGGGCTTAAAGGCCTGTGGATTCATGTTACCTTCACTGAGCAAGTTCCCCTCCATTTCCAAAGTAACCAGACTGCTGAGACCTTCCAGGAATTATGAAACAGTTTGTGAAAATATTGTGCTTTCACAGGGCAACATTAGGTAAGGCACATTTCATGCTAGTATTAGTTGTTTAAATGTCAGCATTTTTATAGATGTTTTAATTATGCTAACCTTTTATACATAGCGATTTTGCATAACTGTTTTACCTTCAAAGCTGTTTTCCTCAATTTCCTTTAGATTGTTCTCATTTATCTTGAGCTCCTGGAGTGTTGATGGGAGCTCAGAGGGAATTTGTTCCAGAAGGTTTCCATCCATGTACAGGCGAGACAGGAATTTAAGACCCTTAAAAGAAAGTTACATAAAAGTCACGTCATTAATCTTTAGGTGCGAAAATAAAGGTCGCGTACAATATGCTTTCGAATCCTTCAGTGAAAGTTTTCCACTTTCTGGCAATGCTTTGGATACTTTTGTCAGTGACATGTATCCATATGCTGAATCCATAACTCTATTGTATATCTGATCGTAACTCTTTCGCTTTCTGATGAATTGACACTGTATAAATATTCTATATTTTCTGCTGCTTCGCCATTTGTACAGATCATGGGTATACTGGTTAGAACCCAGCGAAAATAGGAAAGACTAGCATACCCACTGTTATTTCTCTTGAACACATGCCATGGAATTTTGTTTTTATTTGAGATGTCTGTGCAAAAAAGGCATGACTACAAGTGTCAGGTACAAGTTGGTGTAGTGTATTAGAGTAGGATTTGTGACTTCTGTAAAAGCCATATGGCTAAGAACAGAGCTAAATGTTGGAGCTCAGCACTCTTAGGCTTGCAGATGGTACTGTTTTTGCATGGTTTTTAAGCGTTATGGAAGAAACATTTGCTTCTCTAATTCACCTAAAGTTCAGCTGGAAGACATGAAGTAATTCATATGAATTTATGAAAAAAGGGCAACTGGGGAAAAGTGCATTTTCTCGATTGCCAGAATGCTGCATGATCCTTAAAAATTCGATGTGCATGTCAGTCTAATTGAGCAAATTTACACCCAGAATGGGTCCATTTCATGTGACAGTCAGATTATTTACACTTATTATTATCTGTCTACGTTAAGCAGACTTTTAGGAAGTCCAACAACAGCCTTGTTTGAAAGCATTGCAGATCACATCAAGACATTATTGACATGTTTTGAAGGCCTGTAAGATCTTTTCACACAAAGTCTAATGTAATTAACTGGCATTAAACAAGTACAGTATTTGCACCATTTTTTGCACCACAGCCATTTAGTATCAAACCACATGTGGCAGTTAAAAAACGCGCAAAGCATTTTTTTTTTGCGAGCAATTGCAAATTTGACAAAAAAATGCAAGAAAATTGCAGTTGGATCATTTGGGTGGCCATAATGTTTCTCTTGCCAGAAGAATGTTTATGTGTTCTTTATTTGCAGAATATGGTAAACTATTATTTTTAACTTACTTTAAATGCGTGTGGGCCTATGCCAGATGACACAATCTTGTTTTTCCCCAAGTCTATCCACTCTAAGTTGGGAATGCCATTGAATGCTCCAGCAGGGATGGTTTTGATTTCATTGCCTGTAATTTCATAATGCATGACAAGTTATCAAAATTAGCCTCTTTGGGATCTGTATACATGGACGTGGACTGTGTAAATACTGGCGTATGCACTGATTTAGACTTAATTTCTTGCATGTGTTTTAGTTAAGTGATCTAAGTTCCACTGCAGCGCCTGTATGTCTTAACGACCTGTGAAGGGGTTATGCAGGGATGCGTCCTTCCTCACCCTGTAAACTGAGTGATTTGAGCTCAGGGATGGACAGCGGAGGTATACCCATCAGTTTAGCATTTTCACAGGTGATCGTGACGTCAGAGATCGAACAACCTGGAGGCAGCAATGTGGTAACCATCTCAGATTCCTCCTCTGGTTCAGGGCCTTCCTTGCCCAGTTCATGGTCATCCTCGTCTGGTTCGGTTGGCTCTTGAAGAGCTAAGAGAGGAGGTTGAGGATGTGCTGCTCTCGTTGGTGACACTGGTGGCATTTGGAAAACGTCCCCCCTCAACCAAACCATGGCCTCGTCTCCACGGAGTCCTTCCTGGGCATGTTCGGCTACTTCTTCCAGAGCTCTTATCATCTCTTTTTGCTCCATCTCCAGCCTACGAGCCCGGTCCTCCTCAGCCCTCCGCTGTTCTTCCATCCTTCTTTTTCTTTCTGCAGTCGCTGCTCTCTCCTCTTCCTCCTCTCTTAGCCTTCTTAGCTCCTCCTCTTTTTCTCTGGCTTCTTTCGCCTCTTTTAACTTCCTCTGTCTCTCAGCTTCTTCTTTCTTCTGCTTCTTCCTCTGTTTGCGTTCAGCATCTTTTTTGTGAATCCGTTCCTCTTCGTCCTTCTTTAGTGTTTCTTTCTTATCTCTTTGGCTTTGTGATATTTCGGTATAGGGATCGCCGAGATCATTGGCCGAAGGAGGGTCACCGGAAAACTCAGGGGCATCGACAACTGAGAATGTGACAATTTTGAGTTTATAAGACATGGAGAAATCAAACGTCATAATTTATATATGAATATATAATGGCAGTTCTAATGCCATGCTTTGGTGTAACTTTAGTTGTTTTTCCAAACCTGTGTCAATGCAAATTGGGCAGCACTCTCCGATTGGTTGAAATTTGAGTAGGCACTGCAAGGTGGGACACAGTATTCGGTCGCAGACCACCTCACCATTGGAACACAGGCAATTCACGCATGGCTTTGGCGACCACACTGTTTTATCGTACATGGTGATGCCTCGAAATAAACAGTGCTCTGATTTTGCTGGAATAATTATACAAAAGAGAAGGAAATGTGATAAATATGCAACCTTTCAGGAACATGCTTAAAGAGATGGTTCATCCAAAAATGTAAATTCTATCTTTAATTAATTGCCATCATGTCATTCCAAAGCCGTAAGACTTTCAGTCATCTTCAGGACACAAATGAAGATATTTTTAATAAATATCCAAAGGCTTTCCTAACCTGCACATAGACAGTGATGCAATTGCCACATTTAAAGGCCAGTAAGGACATTGTTAAAATAGTCCATGTGATATCAGTGGTTTAAACATCAATTTATTAATCTAGAAAAGAGAAATGCACATGCATACGCCATTTGTCCACCAACATTTTTCAAAATATCTTCTTTTGTGTCCAACAAAAAGCAAAAACAAACACATTTGACATTTTTGGGTGAAAGTGAGTGAAGTTCGCAACTTGATGTTGCAACTAAATCATTACAAAGAATCAGTTCAGTTTTGATTTCATTGAGAAACATTGAGAAACAAAGTCTTCCAATATCTATGTTGGTTAGATAAATTATTTTAAAATAATGCTTAAAATGTAAAAAATAGCTCAAACTCACAGCAAAAGCCGCATTTTGTATTTACAGGGGAGATTTTGGAAACTAACGCCTGTTAACGACCATCTGGAAATGTTGTCATCCAGTACAGATAACCTGGATGTTAAAATGGCTATGTATATCGGCTTATCGCAACACTGTTTTCCATTTGGCGTATATGTAGCTCTTCTACATCTACATTCTCATGTAGAGAACTTAGTAGTCAGTGGTGTACACATGCTAGCAATACAGTAGTAAAATGAGTGCTGGGAAGTAGTGTTTCTTTCTGTTGTTTTTATGGCTTCTTACTGACCACATATGTGCTGTTTTTCACTCACACTTCTTTGGCTGCACATTAGTAAGAATTACAGATCTGTTATTGACTCTAATGCTAAAGACACTGACAGTCTGTTGTTTTTTTTACCAGTGAAAGTTGGTCGTGAGCGGATGTTTGTTTTTTTTCCGAATTGCAGGTTCACACTGTCACATGTTGCCAGGGTATAATCATGTGGTCAGTGTTCAGAAATCACTGTTACCACCTTGGGCAGAACAGTCATGTACTTTATCATATAAACTAACCAATGTGATCCTAAGCTATAACTCAATTTGAAGACTCTCAATTTATACATGACTTTTTTTTTACATGTATAAGAAATGTACATGCATTTATCATGTACATCAACTGTATCAAACATCAGCTGCATTAAAAAAAATAAATCTTGTTTTAAAAAACAAACTCTTGCTTATAATAGCAAGATTTTCATGTTTAAAAAGTCTGTTTTAACTGTAAAAGAGACCATCAGCCCGTCATTTTTCAACTTTTAGTCAAATGGTACAATTGAAATTACGAATAGTTTCTAAATTGACAAACTACTTGAACTTTCTTCACACTGACCTGCAGTCACTTTGTAGTTTGGCTTTGGCTCCATTGTGTTCTTGTAAGACTCGATGAAAACAGATCCATCTTGTCCATTGCTTTCTGCTTCGGTATTAGATGTCTGTTTTCTTGCTCGTTTTGGTCCAACACCTCGTCTTCTACCTCGTGCCAAGGGACGCCTCTGATCTTTTGCGAGGCTGAAGGTCAGACAGGCGAGAAGTGACAGTGCCAGAATCAGGTTTAGTCTCATGGTTGAAGCCTGTGGGATAAAACAGAGGCATTTCAGCCCTACGCGTTCCTCATATAACTCTGTTAATGTATACTGTCAGCATACACATTTCCATAATGATAAGTTACGGCATCACAGGTGATCCAGCCTTTAACAGCTTGACCGTGGAGAACCAGACAGCTTTGATGGAATAGTAGCCTTTAACACCTTTACTGTAAGAGTAAAGAGTAAAACTGTTATTTGGGTACGTGATGGTGGTGTTTAGAGGACTGCAGGAGGTTTTAAGTATTATGTTCAAATGTAACAATCATAGCACAACTTTTAGTAAGAACAGACTTGGCCTTGATGACATTTAAACTCTCAGGTAGGAACTAAATCTCATTCGTGCTAGTTTTTTTTTTTAGAAAGGTTTGTATAAATGTTAGAATCAACGTCATTGACTCCAGATATTCCAATGTGCCATATTAAATGATCTAAAACCTTCCAACAAAGCCATATGTGCGCACATATTGCTATTCATTAGGTTTTTTCAAGTTTTATTAATAGTGTTTATGGTCAATTAAGTCAGTTCTGTTCGTTGCAGCCACAATTCATCTCGTAAAAACAGTCATTTAGAACTTAAATATAATTTGCAAGACTTGGCTGAAAAAGGTTTTGGATGATGTTGCAACACTCAAATCATCATTGAAATCCTACATATGCTCAAATGCGTCGGTTCTTTCAGTGAAATGTTTGAATGAGTTCAGGTACATGTCGATATGCAGAATGGTAGTTAAAGTTTAAATTACTATTGGAGTGGTGATTTAACTTTAATCTTTAGCAGAATGGTATGCACATGTTGCGCTTTAAACATAAGACCTGGTAGTAATTTCCAAATTGAAAACAAATTATTAGTTTAAATTTCAATTATTAGTGGAATAGTAACCATATATATATATATTTTACTTATAACTTAAGAATTGCAAACAGATTATTACAATCAAAGGAATAGGTCACCCAAAAATGAAAATTCTGTCATTTATTATTCACTCTCATTTCATTCCAAACCCACAATCTTTGAAACACCAATTAAGATAATTGTAATGAAATCCGAGAGCTTTCTGACCCTGCGTAGACAACAACTGACACATTCAAGGCCCAAAAAGATAGTGAAGACACTGTTAAAATGGCTCAACCTTAGATTTTTGAACTAACAAGACATTTTTCTTCTCTTTTCTTTCATTTCTTCAAAAATATCATTGTAAACAAAGGTCTGTAAACAAAGATAAACAAAGGTTTTTGCAGGTTTGGAACAACATGAGGGTGAGTAATTAATTACATCATTTTAATTTATAGGTGAATTATTCCTTTAAATTAAATGGAAAGTTTTACATTGTTTTCACGTTGTAACAAATTATTAATTCAAATCATTTCTGTGAATTGTTTTTTCCATAAACAAGACTAAAACTAATAATTTGTTCGTAATTCAGAAATACAGGTTTGATGTTTTAAACACAGCATAAAGAGTTTGTTCAAGTGTAATTTATTTGAACATGCCTCCTGTTTTAAAGCTATATTTTTGTACAGATCTGTTACTTGCATCACAAAGTTGAAATATCTTGCAGAAAAACAGCCAAGCCAGACAAGGAAAAGATGACGACACTGGTTTCCCCGACTTACAGTAATGGGAAACGAGAATAAAATCAACAGCTGAGCAATTCTGATATGAGTGTAGGGGGCGTCTACAAGCGTCAATCCCACCCCGAGGCAAAGTCATACGGTTAGCATTAAATCAGAACTGCGGTGAGATGAAGCAACAAAAAAAAAAAAACGCCCCAGAAATGTAGACGACGGGGAAAACGCTTTAATTAAGCTCTTTAGGATGACCGGGCTCAGATGGAAAGAATCTATAAAACCTACAGCTTAGACAGAGAACGAGAGGGCTGAAATATACTGCAGTGAGTAAAAACATCCTAGCGGGGCGTGCATGATATGGGGTCCCCCTTTCTTGCGTCCCCCTTTCTTTTCTCAACGCTGTAATGAAAACCAGGTACAGTAAAGCAATAAGCGCTTTTACAGTCCTGCAGCTGTACGCTAGTGCTTCGGCGATGAGACAGACCTATTTCCGAAGACATTTGTCGTCACTCCATCTGCAAATGCCTCTGTGTTTAGCGAAGAAGTTCCAAACTGCATGCAGTTTTAATCTATAAACCCGTAAAAATGTGACATGCACCCCGCAGATGGAAAAAGAGAACAATTAGCGTTGCACAAAAAGTGGTTTACGACATTACTGAGGGTGAGAGCTGAAAGAGAGGAGAGAGTCGTTTGTACGTTACCACTGGTTTCGGGCGGTTTTGTGGGGCCAAATATTTCCGCTCTTTCCCCAAAAGCTGTGGGATTTGCCAGCAACGCAAGAAGTGTGTGTGCGTCTGCTCCGCAGCAAGAACGCTGATAAATGTCAAAAACAGACAGGGGCTGCTCTAGCGTTTAGTCGGGACTCGCTCGGGCAGAACTTCTCCAGTTCTGTCTCTGAAAGTTTCAGTCAAATGAGGGTCGAGACAAGATACTGCCTCTCTCAGGCGAAAGAACTTGGTGATTTTGTGCGCCCTAATTACTAGGCTAGGAAGGGTACTGTACTCAAACAAAGAGGTGGTATCTGGCTTGTCATTAACGTCTGTGTAAAAACATCGTGTAAGTGCAGAAAATGAGCTGTAAATGCACACAGTGTTGCTTGAATAAGCTGATCAGAGGACTTCTTGGACTGGTTTTCGAGCTTTTCTCGATGGGTCTTAAAGTCAGCTCCCTACTGCCCAATGAGACGGCCCCCGTCTCCCATTTCAGAGGGTGGGCACGTTGAGCCGAGAAGAAAGGTTTTCTTTCAGATTTGTATGCAAAGGGGTCGTGGTCAAGCAATCGTGTGCTATAATTAGATTGGTATGCTCAAACGTTTTCTTCTGTTGTTCATTATTTCTCATAATGCCTCGAAAGAAACCAAACTCTTGAAGGATATATCAAGGCAATTATTACCTGTATTATATATGATTCGAAAACACAAGCTGATAACAAAACCCGCTTAGGTTTTGGACAAAATCTGGCCAGTTATCCTTCTATTGCCAAGGAAAATATTTCCAAGGGAAGCTAATCATGCTTTGCGTGACCGAACTGTTGCTTAATAAGGTTTAAAAAATATATATATTTACTTGGCAGACAGTGAAGACTGTATTCCGGACTAGTTAGTGTATTTGTACTGTTAGAAATATTAAACACTCACAACAGATATGCCATTGTTATTTTAGTCTTTTACCGCAAAAGTGTTTTATATATTAGATCATTTGACAATCTGTTAAACAATCTGTTAGTTTGTTGTGACCAGAAGGTTTGATTCATGGTCTGTTGATATGTTAAACACAGGTTGCGCAGTTATTTGGAAATCTTTGTTGTATCAGACAGCCAATTAAATTCAACTTGATATTTTTTAAAGTGTTAATTAAGGAAAAAGCAGTGAAAGTACTCTCTGTGCACTTTAGAGTTTGGCATTTTGATAAATAACCCTGCAGAAACTCCAGTCTTTAATGAGCAGAAATTACTTCAATCTTTTTTTTTTACCGGGTTAAGTGCGGACAAACTAGTAGATGAACAGATGAGTTTTCGACATTTTCCAGAGCCTTCAGAATTAAACAACCTCCAGATTTTTGGAGATGCTAAATTGCAAACACATCCAGCCTTAGATTAAAGCCGATATCCCTCTTACATGACCGAGTGTGTTGTCCTTCCAACTGCATCTCATGCAACGTAAGTGTAACGTCTTTGTGCCATCATTTTAAACAATTTACAAATGGCTTTACAGCCTAGTCCCTGTCGTTCCTTAGCGACAAGAACTGTAAACAGATGAGTTTTGTGAGACGCAGATCAAAAGAGAGTTTAACTGTAGTGTGAAATTAATAGCGTAAGATGTTTCAGCACCGTAGGATGTTTTGACTTGCCATCAGGTAATGACCGGAGCTCAGTGACTCAACCAGCTGGAATGAACAGCTGCGACTGTTCACTGTTTGAATGACTGTGCGTGAACTTTCTTTATACATGTTCCTTGTCTTAATTGTGCATGATTCATTGGTGTACATGAATCCAAAGGAAAAATATCTTCAGTATTTTTCTTTGAAATAAACGTACTCGCTCCGCCTCCGAAATGGCTTTCCTTTTCGGATGACGCCAGCGAAGTCAATCCCATCCTTTCAGGCCACCTGTCCTACAGAAACCCCTTTTCGACATCGAGTCCCTCCCTACACGCTCTTTAAACCTAAAATGGATTTCTCACGCACTTACTATTCACGTCATTGTTGGTTTACGAGGATTGGTCGTTCTTCTTGTACTGTTTGGTTGTAGACCCAACCAACATGATGTTCTTTTCTTGAAGAAACTCACCATATTTTAAAAAAATAATAAAATCGCCCTTTCCACAGATGAATTCCGCTGGTTTAGAATGGTCTGTATAATATCACGGACCATTTAACATGTACTTTAAGACCCAGAAGACTATTTCACACACACATGCCTTGCACCATGATAATGTCTGTCAAAAGGCTGGACTGTGTTTTCGTTGCGTTCAGACATCTCTTTCCACTGCGGTAATGTCGGTTTGCTTCAACATCTGGTTCAGTATATTTCCTTATGGAACTTTTAACATAATGGAAGATTTTGTGCTGTGCCAGAGAGCTTAAGCACTCAGCAGTGGCATGTGTGTAGTCAGCGGTATTGTGTTTCTTTCCTTTTAGCCGGGTACCTCAAAATCGCCCTCAGGGCATTTAGATTAACAATTCAGTTTCGGGGTCGATCTGCTGTTAACAAACCTTGGTGTAAATGAAATAATGATTTAAGCGGCGCAATTGTGGATCCGGGGTTTTTTTCCGAAAATGTACTTGGGAGTCTGAGAATCGCAGCTTTTCTGATTTCTCTAGGCAAGTTTTTTAAACGATCCAACACAGCCAGACAGTATTGGCCTCTGAGCAAGCCCCGAGACTCTGGTTGTCCTGTCTGGTGTTTTAATAACTGTTGACAGGGATCCGTGGGGAGTATAACATGTCGCTCCAGGATCAGACAATAGAGGCACAGAGTTCAAATAATGGTTGGGTTGTGTAACGGATGCTAAATTAATGGCTTGGTTCAAGGAAGCCTCGAAGCCTTTGGCCAGACCCCTGTCACGTTTACAGAAAATAGTGATGCGTTTTAAATAACTGTTAAATGTTTTAGATCAGCAAGCTGACTGAAAATACTTCATGACGTTGTTTACAATATTTAAGGGGGGGGTTAAAGGGTTACTCCACCCCAAAATAAAAATTGTCATTAATCGCTTACCCGCATGTCGTTCTAAACATGTCAAAGATTCATTCATCCATTCATTCATTCATTTTGGATGAAAACCGGATGCGTCTCATTGACTGCCAAGGTAAAAAAAAAAAAAGTATGAAAGACATCGTCAGAATAGTCCGTTATGACGCTTCGAGAATATGTTTTGATAAACGTAGTGACTTTATTTAACATTTTGGCACCGCAATGTCACCGTAGCGCTATTTTGGGAAGTATCAGCTGAACACAAATAGTGTACACTCTCCTGTGTCAGCTGCGGTTCACTGATATGTCTTCTACATATATTTACACTTGTATTTATATGTGTATGCTATTTGCTTTGAGCTGATACTCTCCAAAACGGCGCTATGTTGCCAGAGCTATTCATTTTGCTTTCCTTCAATACAAAAAGCATTCTTAATGGTTGATCCTCTGATTTCAGATGGACTGTTCTGACGATGTCTTTCATACTTTTCTGGATCTAGACAGTGTTATTTACTCGGCAGTCAATTAGACAGTCACAAGTCTCTCGGTTTTCCTCCAAAATATCTTAAATTGTGTCCCAAAGACGAACAAAGCTTTGACAGCTTTGGAACAACATAGAGGTAAGTGATTAATGACAAAATTGTCATTTTAGGGAGGAGTAACCCTTTAATTATATGCTAGTTTTCCAAAACAGATTCCAAAAAAATATTTGTATGCAGAGAGGAGGATTTTTAACAGCATACCGAAGAAAAAAAGGCCGTTTATAACTACATATTTGAACAAAATGAATCTGTGCCAAAAGTGTGCAAGAAAGCTGGATAGAATACGGTCTTTGTGAGTAAATACTAATTACATACCTCACTGACTGACCTGAATCAGTGTGTGTGTAAAAATAAACATTTGCAAATATGTAAATGTCTCGCTCTTAGAACAAAACAGTGTTTAGTCTTCACAAGGTCGCAAGGAACATCACAATCACAAATTCAGACAGGTTTCGAGATGCTCTTTTAGAGAAAGTCTCAGTGTTTACCAGAGGAAACGTCAAGTTAATGGTGTAACTGACAGCATTTCCCAACTGTAACGTAGGAATTGGGGAAAAAATTCTGGAAAGTTCTGATGTCCGATGGGAAAGTCTGATGGGTTTGTTTAAGGGTTTTGTGACGTCTTTGTCGGTTGATTGTAGGAGCATGGTGTGAATTATCATTCGTTTTTAATAACCTAGTTAAGACGCAGACAAATGAGGAGTTACATTTAAGAGCAGTTTAATTAGATGTGGTAATTACTTATTAAAACAAACACCATATCTGTACATGCTTTAATATGTAATTAAGGCACGGGGTAAGTAAGGGTATAATTTATAGCTGTATTTTGTGGTTTCTGCAAAAGACAGAGAGATGGAAATTTTTTCTTCTTTTATTTTATTATTTACTGTCAGTATGAAATGGTTCTGCGTATTCAATCTTCTCTTCTGTGGTTCAAAGTCCTGAAGGCATGACTATTAAAGGTCTTCAACTCAACTAATTATTAAAAAACACTTGGTGTATTAAAGGAATAGTGCACTTTAAAAACCTGTGTGTTTCGTTGGATATTCTGGATTATTTTTCAGTATAATTGAGTTAGATGTATTCTGTGCACCAGAGCTAAGTTACGAAACCGATCTGAATGATTCGTTAATTTAATCCAATTTTCAAGTTCAAGTTACTGCCTCGATGATTCAGTCACAACAGCTTACAGCCCACTGTGATGAAAACTGATCAATGAATAATGACTTTTGGGGGTCTGTTTCTTACATAAAAGTATCGTATTACTTAAGAAGTCTTGAATTTGCATGTATGCGTTTAGCAGATGCTTTTATCAAAGGCCACTTACAAAGGCAATTTGTCAAAGTATATACCAATTTATGAGACCTTTGTTGCTTTTTGATGAATTTGGAGACTAACAGCCCATGTCCTTGCTTGCTTTGACTGCATTTTAATATGTTTCATTTTGTAATTGCCAAGACGTTCGTGAAAAATTCAAATTTTGTGTCGCAAGAAAGAAGTTCTAAACCCTTGATGTTTTTGAGTCATTTATTCCTGTAAGACATCGAAGCTCTGCACAGACAGTCTCAGACTGTGACTTCAATATGTTCTTTCCTTGTTATGGAGCAAATTCCACTTACAACTACTCAGATCTCTAATATGTACATTTCTCCACATATTCGGTTCGTAAGTGTTTTGTTATCGGCCCGTGTTTTGGAACCAGGTTGCTGTGGGTCAGATGGATTCTGTCGGGATTTTAACAAAAAAAGTGGTCTGTTTGGCAGGAGAAGTACCCAGACGTGGTCAGCCTTCCAGAGGGATGCCGATCCGAGCTCATGATTATAAGAAGTCCTCAACTTCCAGGGTAGGTTGCATCAGCTAAGAAAGAGAAATGGAAACTGCAGTACGTAACTTCTGCTGCTTTCCATCTGTTGATGGCACATGAAACATATGTCAAGTTCCTGTATCTTTCTATGGTGACCACGATTGATATATCCAGATTACATTCTTGAAATATAAAAAGAGTCTTATGTTTCTCAGGATCTCCATGACCATTTTTTGGAAGATCGACGTGTCCATGGCAGGAGTGGTAAAGCCATCTCTTGAGCTTCTGCTGAAAATGCCAGACCAGGGTGAGATTAACTGAGTCATGAGTGAAAAATACGTTGTGTAAGGGATCATGTTAACCAGCTTATCCTGCTAATTAAAAAGATATTTTACTAAACTCTAGCTATTATTCGATTAACATGATGCCGTCATTTAGCTGCTCTACCCTGCATTGGTGGAATACGAGAAAAACATGAAAAAAGTCATGGGAAGGATTCAAATATGGAAATCGTAAAAGGCCATGGAATGTTACACAATGTAAGCACAAGGTGGCAGTAAATATAACTGATGGGGTATAACTATCAAAATCACAAGAAAATCAAAACTTTCGTTGTTGATATTATGAGAATGATTCAGAATGGTCAGGAAAACTTTCAATCTGACAGGATGAAAATATTTAAAAATATATACAAGATTGTGATCATGAGGAAACTTAGATTATGTCAAGATCAGAAGAAAATTAAGTTTTGAAGAGAAAACCTCCGTTATGTCAACATTACTAGAAAAGCTTGTGATTATGAGAAAACTGCTATTATGTTGAGATCAAGAGAAAAGTAAGTCATGACAATGATAAAAAAAAAACGTTTGTCAAGTTGAGATCATGACAGTGTTAAATAATTGTGATCTCGGGAAATCTTTCGTTATGTTGAGAAAATTAAGTAAAAATAATCTCGAGAAAAAAAAAAAGAGTGAAAAATTATAATCCATGGTCTCAGGGCTTCTGTAAAATAGACAATTTAGTGGATAAAAAGTGTATAGTGTTTTTTGGGGGACTGACCAATTATTGTATTATTTTACACTTGTACAATTCATAATAGTGACATGTTTTACAAGGATCTGAAACGTTTTATTCTGTTTTCAGCTCGGGAGTTTGACACCAAAAAAGTGATGGAAAACGGCCCGGAGTACTTTCAGAGCCTCCTGCGTCTTCTCGGGGTGGAAGCATCCATCGAGAGCTTGATAAGAACTGTGAGTTTGTGAGAAATCAAAAAAATAAGCCAACGTTCACGCGGTGGGAGCTTCATATCTAATCTTTTTATTCGATATAAACACCTGTACAATCACCCGTTAGGAACTACATATTGATGCCACCTGTACGTGTCAATCATTTTTTTACGCATGATATGCCCACACTGTATGGAAATATACATCATTAGACAAGAGCTAGAAAAATAAATAATTTTAAATACAAAATGTTTGACAGCAAAATCCACTTTGTATTGTCAAATAGTTAAATTTTAACATTAGATTCCATCACAGAAACTGTGATCTTCCTTTCATTTCTCGCTTAATAACAGAATTAATGTCCATTCCTACCTACATAGTGATTATAGATCTTTATTTCATTAGAATAACACAATGTCACCACCTCAGACTCATAATATCTCTGGTTCAAAAGGGGAAAGATGTTGTTAAAAACGAAGGCAAATACAGCGATGTCTGTTGTGGAGAAACTGCACTTTTTTTACATCATCAAAACATGACAGTCGAAGAAACGCGATCAATTGGGCGACGAAAGCGCTTTCGCTCATAGATAAGGCGTATTAATACTTCTCTTGACACCAGTTCACATTAAGACAAAGGGGAGTGTGAACACAGTTTGGCAATGTCGAATGTTCTACCATGTAAAATGCAAACACTGTTCGCCCGATGGGAACTGCATTGACGACTTTGAGTTAAGCAAGCCGACGCAGTTTGCATCACGCTAAAAGAGGTAAACGGAAGTGTGAGCCTCACTCACGCCACAGTACATTGTAACAGTAATATTCCCCATGACAGAGAAAGGCGACCATGAGGTGCCATCTTTAGTGTTAGTTACACCATAAAAACTGCGCAAACCGTTGTTTTTAACGATCAAAGATGCCAAACTCGCAACTCACGTAACGTTAAATCAATACTACCATTTCTGTGGCCTATACTGCTTCTCTGGGAAAAAAACAAATAACTACTGTTGGAAAAAACTGCCGGATCATCCTTTTTTTATTGTGCTAACAAAAACTAGTGCGCTGTCCATTTTTTGGTCGACTTATGAAATATGTCTGGCTCTGCAACCAATTACGGCCATTATAACCGAAGCCAAACGTAACCGTAGTAGCGTTCAAGCTGCGAGGGATGGATTCCTCTGGTTGTTTTCTGCTCGGAGACTTCAAAACAGATGACAACTAAGCGTATCAGTGTCAAACTCGAGACACAAAGCCATCGTTGAACGGACAGATTCAGACGATTTATGGAAAAGAAAATGGTGGTGTTTGAAATGATGGACCCGGCTTTAAGGAAGTAGTTCAACCAAAAAATTTACCAAGTTTTACAAATGTTTTCCAAACTTGAATAATCGTTACGCAACCTTTGCCATACGACAGCCGTTATGACCAAATGCTGTAAAGCTGCAAATAAAGCACCATAAGACTTGCGCACTATATTTCACGTCTTCTAAAGTCATACAAATTCCACTTACGATTGTTCAGAAATGTTGCATTCTTTTACGATACCTGGTCAACATCGACTAACGAGCTGCGTAACAATTTAATCAAACCGATTAGCGATAACATGAGTTAGTAAACATTTTTTTTTGTGAACTACTCTTTAATAAGACACTTCGATTTGTATATAGCAGTTATGCCAGCAGAGTGTACGTTACAAAAATACACTTTCAATAGCGAGTAATATTAGGCTTATCTTCTAGTTGATGAAATCTATCTTAGGGGTAGTTATCGCGACCTCATTCGCTAGCATGCAACAGGTCTGTGCTTGTCAGTATAACTCCAGCTACTGTAGCTCGTCGAAGGTCAGTGGTTTGAGGAGCTCTAGGGATGTAGTCGCGCTAAAAACTCAAGTACTCGTCTGTTTTTGAATTCCAAACTGCCTGTACAGCGACTGCAGACACGGCCAAGCTGATGTACGGTAAAACGTTCATTAGGGAAAATCGCTGTAAGCCACTTTTGGCACTTGGAAACCACAGTAGCGCCGCTGCGTGCGAGAAACACCCAACAGCGCTGCACAAAAACACACACACTCACACACACACACACCCTCCATGTCCTTCCTTTTTACAGCCAATGACTGACTCATTCAGGTATTCTGTGCTTTAGGAGACCAGCCCCAATGAGAACATCACCCTCGAAAAGAAAAACATCAGGTCGCTCTGGCAACAATTGCGAATGTCGACTTCACGTCGCACAACGCAGCGGGAGGGCAGACAACTAGACAGACTAGCAAACAAAAATATCTAAATCATATCACTATTTCATCTTCACTTCTAGGCATTTTCCAAGCAGCACTTTGTAGAGGTGTCTCATACAGCATGGAAGAGCAGCGTGCACTCCTGCCTTTCCTTGTATAGGCTGGAGGGGGGCGGGGCTTGCGTGCTTCGCAGGTAGTAGTTGACGATTTTGGTGTCCAGCTTGTACTGGTGAGGGATGCCTTCATACGGTTTGGGGTCCAGATCCAGGATGGAGACCGAATACGTGAAACGAGGCTTCTCCAGATTCAACTGGTGTCTGGAAACAAGGCGAAGCAAAAGCAAAATAAGACAAATGTCAACAAAAGATAAGGGATTATGAGGGCGAAAACTAACTTACTCCTCATCTTCTTCACAAGGCGCAAACGTGATCATGACTGAGCAGTCTTTGGCAGTCATTGCGACTCTGTACTGATGAACCTGGAACGTAACATTTGAGAGGTTTTTTTTGGCACCAAAATTCATTTAAAATTAAACTTCTCAGCATCACGTGTTCACGGCCTTACCTTCCCAACTGCGTATTCTACAGAGCCGTCATCTTCAGTAGGACAGTTTTTTACCGTGTCCATGAAACTCTCATTATAAGGCCCATCTATCTGCAGTCGGTTTCTGGAGATGCAAACATGTGTTGATTGGATGTGATTAAAGTGCCTTTAGGCAAGTTTATTCATAAAGATGATGTGGCTTTGCATGGAAACCATCTACAAGCATGCTGCACAGAACCACCATGTGGCCACACTGCCTCATGACTTGACTCGCACTACATATATTCACAAATGTGTCTTTTGCACCACCTAGTGTCTGTTCAGCCTTTTGGGAAAAGCAATGAGTCTTAAAATTACAGAATAAAGTATGTCGTAAGTGGTTATGATTCACCAACTCTTCTGAGTTGTTATAAAATGCTCTAGTACATACCGAACCCTGCATTGATCTAAAGTATTTGCCCAAAATAAACTCAAAACAGCAGAAACAAAACGTTCTTGCACTGGAGTATTGATCTGATAGATGAGTAACGCAGCACTCAATATCCCAGATTAAAAATTCACCTTTCTTTCGGGAACTCTTCTAGATACTGCTCCACGCGTTTGTACAGAGGGTAGATTCCTTCAATATCCAGGTTATCCAGCATCTGGACTTGGAGGATTTTTGCAAGGACACTGTCTTTAGGAAGGCCGTGGTTGCCTGTGAACACATGAAAATGAGCTCGATGTGCTCTACCGGTCTTGCGCAACATTTATGACTACCGTCATTTCTAAGCCGCAACAACCTGACCTTTTATACAACCCTTAATGTGTCATTTGAAATGCTGTTTATTTTCTTTAAACTATGTCAAGCACTTTTGCTCCAGTTCACTCCTACGCATATATCGTGAGTCATCAGTGAAGTGATTTCCATTGCACTTGTTTAGCAATACTTTGAAGGGCATAAAACCATGTTTCCCCATTGAAGGCTATTTAAAGTCGCTGGTCAAGTCCTCACCGTTGCGGAGCAGGTCTCTTGGGAAGGGACTGGCTTCACAGTGCGGCCTGCTCTCGGACAGGAGCAGCTTCCTGGGCTCTCCCGAGCGATTCGAGTCCCCGCCGCTGAGCAGAGCGGAGCAGATCACCTGAATGAACTCGTTCAGGACGGCTTTGCCAGGCTGGTGACCGTTATAGAGGCCGTTGCTATGAGGGAAATAAGGCCGAAGGTGCTGAATGAGATCGTTCAATTCGGGTTGCTGCTTGGCATCGTCTTTACAACTAAATATCAACTCTCCACCCTGAAGAAACAAAACAAAAGATCAGAGAAACAACCAATTAATGCAAGTTGTCTATTTATCAACCAATTGTACATGTATTAGCTAGAGATTGAATATTTGATTTTATTCTTCCTCAAGTGGATTTTGCTGGTCTTTAATGGTTTAAACTAGTCATAAATCCAAGTTAAGTTAGTGATCGGCTGGCCCAACTAAAAACTAGCAAAAATCCACCTACACGCAGCCTGAGTTGGTTAGGAGACTAGTTAAGACCAGTAAACCACAAGTAAACCAGTTTAAAAAATGTGATAGTACTAGTAATGTTACAGGACAAATAAAAATCCATTCGCATTACGTATACTGATAAATGAATATTAGAAAGTTGGAATTTCTTTCAGAGCGATTTATTTCCACAAATGATTTTTTTTTTCCAAAAAAAAAAAAACAGACAGCCATTTGGAAACCACTTAACTTTAAAATAAATAAAATAAAAACTGCAGAATGTTATCGGCGTGGACGCTAATATAGTTATTGTTCTTGGTGTGAATGAATTAAAACACAAGAAAGACCAACTGCGATTGAGGATGCATGACATCATCACTGTCAGTTACATTTCGAATGCTGAACGGAAGTCGAGAGAACATTTTCAAATTTTAAACATAAGTGTAAAGTTCCAAAAACTGAAAATTTGTTTAAAGACATTAAAAGATTCTGGAATAAATTATGCAAATTCATATTTACCTTAAAGATTTTCAAGTTGTTTTGCGGTTCCTCTAACAGGTTCTTCAATGCAACGTACATTCGCTGTTTGCTCCTGGAATACAAAGTATTAAATAAGATTTAGGTGTGTAAAATTAGTTCAGTATTGGCAATAAATTATTTGCATCTTGATTTCAACAACAATTAGAGGTCATCTGAATCATGTTTTTGTAAACGTTCCTGTGACTAATACATCAGGACAAATCCTTCATGCGTTACAGATTACAGGGCCGGTCTCACAGTGGAAAGGTGAGTCACAAATTTTACGAAAATGTTGATGGTGCTCATTTTTCTCTTTAACACAGGCCAGTGACGCAACCAGCTTGGTAAAGGTCTTTGCCAGAGTCAGCCAGGTTTGTTAACATCGCTAGCTGAAGGTCATGCCATCAGCCAAAGACATAAATCCAGCTCCACTAACTCACCCTGAGAAGAGATCCAGAGGGCAATATCTGCTCAATCGCTTCCACTTCCCGTTGGCTAACTGTAGAGAACAAAACGTTACCGTAAACTTTACAAACTGTGATAAAGCCGATTCCTGTATTTTCAGCAAGCTCATCTTCTGTAGCCGAACCTCACAAAGAATTGATAACGCAGAGTACAAACAGTGGGCAGGAAGTTTACACTACACCGCTCCATCCTCTTTTTTTGTTTAAAGCAGAAGTTTAATAAATCTGGCTTCACTTCTATAAAAGTTTGGCAACGACTAGACTTTAAAATGGTACTTGCCTTGTAATGCTGATGCATGCAGAACCTGCAAACTTTGCGCTTGCATTCCTTGGTTATGTGCCTCGAGAAGGGTAAAAATCCACATTTTGTCTAAGGGGGGGAAAGGAGACACACGTAACTGTACCTCTGCATCTTGAGTTACACGATAGTGTTGTGAATAAGCTTCATGTAAAGACGTTTAGCTGTTTTTGTGAACACAAACGAGCCTTTGAGATCAGATTCACACCACCTTCCTCTGTTTGTTTGACTGACCATGTGATTCAATTCCACACAAATAGATTGAGCGAGTCATTCGGCTACTGTGGCCTACTTCCCCAAGAACAAACGTTCACGCCAACCCACCCCCCTCTAAAAGAAACTTCTTTGTTACGAGACTCAGATCTTGCAGTTTAACAACAGTCACCGATCCACCCCAAGAGCGTTTACACCCTAACGGCATAAAATACAGAAAAACTCATTAACAGCTGTGAGCAGGTTCAATGACCAGACAAGTTTAGACATGTGACACCAAAGTCAACTCTTTCAAGGCGAGGTTCTTTGCGTAGTTTTGAAAGGCAATGTTTTGGAAACATGGGTATAACTGTTCGGTCACTGTCGTAATTTAGATTAGTTTTTTTAGAGATTTACTGTACATTGTTCTCGTGACCGTGCGCAGCCGCTATTCATTTAATGGTGAAGTGATGAAGAAGGTTGAAGGAATAGTTCGCCTAAAAACTTGCTGAAAATGTACTCATTCACAGGCCTTTTTTGATTCATCCGAACAGATTTGGAGAAACGTTGCATTGCTTGCTTACCACCTGCAGTGAATGGGTGCCGTCAGAATAGGTGCTTTCACACTGGAAGCGCATTTTCATAGTTCCAAGAAACACAGGTGGAGGTTCCTGCTTTTCGCGCCGCAGGAATGAGGAATTGTTATAGTTCTAGGAACTAAACCGGCGGTAACTGCATTTACCTGTTGTCTGCAGCCGTGTAGTCAGATTTTCACGGTTTAAGATTTTTCGGAAACTATTACTAGGTCCATCATCACATAACCCACGATACACACAACAGAAACAGCTCAGAGCGCGGCCTCCTCCATTCGCTGGCTGTTCATGTTAAAACCGTGAATAAAGACGCTGCCGTCTTCAGCTTCAGATTTCCTGCCCCACGGTGAGAAAAAACACCCCAAAGAAGCGACTGCTGGATAGTTCCTAGAACTACATGAAAGCGCATATTGAGAGTCCAAACAGCTGATATACAAAAAAAAAATAAAAAAATGCTTGTCGTTCATGCTTGTCAGAACGGTTGCGGATTATGGGCTGGTATTTTGGCCAGAAGCAGTGGTTTAAAAAGTTCAAACGTCTTAATGATCGGTTTCTTACAAACAGCTTTTCACTTCACAAGAGGTTAACTGATGGACTGGAAAGTACTTGTGGATTATTGCAATGTTTTTATCAGCTGTTTGGACGGCACCCATTCGCTGCAGAAGATCCTTTGGTAAACAAGTGAGGTAATGCTACGTTTCTCCAAGCCTTTTCTGATAAAGAAACAAAGTCCTCTACATCTTCAACGGCCTGAGGGTGAATACACTTTCGGCATATTTCCAGTTTCTGGTGAACTATGCCTTTGAACCCAAAAATTCATGTAAACTCAACACAGTTGAGCGGTTAAGCTCAATGCACGCATTCAAATTAGTTGGTAAATGGTAAATGATGCCAGACTGCGGTAGTTAGCACAACCTCGCTCTCAAAACCGATGATTAAATGGTAAACATCACGACATAATGAAGATAAAAATTCCCCCACCATCGCGATCACAACAGTAGCGGCACATTGTCAAACTGAACACGGAGTTCACCTTAATCTCAACGCAGATCGGAGGTCTGTGGTCTCTGAGGTGGTGGAGGGGAAGTTGGGTCAGGTTGGGAAGGCATAAACCACACCCACTGAATGTGTCCATGACCTTATCACAGCGCAGTTCTGCATGAAAAAAAGATCACAACACCGTCACGCAACATCAAACCCGCTCAAAGAAAGGGACTTTAGACGAACACCTGACTGCGTTTTTAGGGGATCAGTCTCAGGAAAACATTGTGAGTCATGGGAAAAAAATTACTGTTGCATAATGGAAATTAAGCCCATCCAGGATTTTTCAGGGTCAATGACGAAAAGAGATGAGTTCAAAAATCTTTTAAAACTAGTTTTGCTTTTTTTAGAATTTGACTTTTTCTGACCCCTACGCATTTCAGTGTCCCTCCTGACACAAAAATCCCATTTAAAAAGAGAATGCTAAGGGTTTTTTTTTACGGTTACACCACCTTGACATTTTTGCGCAAATCCCCCAAATATTCTCTCAAAACGAATTAAACAGAAATTTAAGCTTGGTCCACAAAAAAAAGAGAACGTATGCAATTAATTTGCGCATTTCTTTAGAAATGTTAACTTTAATTAAACCATATGGACACAAAAACAATTAGTGTCATTGACCCAGAAATGACCTTAATGGACCATTTTAAGTACCATCTTGAGATTACCGTAATACAAGGATTTTGGGATCAAAATGCGGCAAACGCTATCGAAACCCTGCAGGTGTTTGGGGAGCGTTACAATATCAGAATAATAAGAATAATCCGTACCGGGTCGTTCTTGTTGGACCTTCAGAGACAGCTGTCTCACAAAGTCCAGCGGTAGTTTAACAACCTCCTGTGAACATTAAAGCCATTATTCGAATCTCGTCCTCTGGATCGCGGCTCGTCTCGAAGCAACACATTGTAATAAATGTACGGAAATGTCTTAAACTGTGACTTACTCCGCTGTGAACGTATTTCTCCCCGAGTAAAGGCTTCATGACATATTTACTGTAATCCACGATGTTGAGGATGTGTCGGAAAGCTTGATCTGCGGTCTGGCAGGAAAGAGGTGGCAAAATGAGCAAACAGACCGAGACCAAACATTCAAAGCTCATTTGCATTCACGCAGTTGAGGATACAGATGCAAATAACTTCCGATGCAGAGCAAGGAAACGCACAGAAACATTATGTTAAACCTCAAACGCTCGAAAACAGTCACACCAATGGAAAAGTGTCGCATCAGGTCTATTTTTCGAAACGTTTATCCATCTGCAGACTCAAGAAAAGTCTCTCTCGCCATTTTATCACAACATGCATCCAATAAATCTTTGTCCGGGTCAGTTCTGTGGCCATTTCTGCGTTAGCTCTCCAGTTGGCTGCCCCTAGCATTGTGTCTACCATAGTGTTGCAATTTGGGAAGTGATAGCGTTCGGTTGTGTCGATTCAGGGAAGTTTTACCTGTCGCGTATGCGCGGAGTCTTCTGAGGGAAACTTCAGCAGACGGAGAACTTGACAGTGCTGTAATAAGAAGTCACACGGTTACAATTTATTTTAGTTCAAAAGGGAATTCTCTGAAACGGGTTTGCCTGTGTGTACAACAAACACTCCTTCCACTCGGCTGTGAACCGATACACACGCTACGCTTTTCCCAGAATGCTCTTCGACATAAATAGGTTCACAGTGGTAAAGGTGACATCATTGAAGTCGGGCGGTGCGTTTTATGGACTGATGCAAACGACGGCCGCTTAAACGCAAATGCCGTTTCTAAACGCACTTGCTTAACGTTCACAAAAACCCACTTCTGCTTCGCAAAGTGTTAGGCATAAAAGCTAATGGCTTATTATTTACGTTAAACATTTCACGTTAGACGTTTAAGAACAAATCGAGTAAAATATCTTTAAATCTTAAAAAGTTTTATTATTTTGAACTGCTTTTGGTAGTTAAGTTGCACTCCGGTTTTATACTATAATTTTATTTAAAAGAAAATAATTAATGTTGTTTCGTATATTAGAGGTAAAGTTAATTTCAAATAGCAAAAATGTTTATTATTATTATTAAGTTAATTGTAATAACGCAACTAAAATACATCAATGAAAACCCTCCTGCCCAGACACAATTATTTTTCTAATAATATAACTTAATTATACAATTTTAATTAGACTTTAGAAATGATTCCTTACAAGCTATTTTTTTTTTTCGCATTACGGTAGGGAATTTTATTATACCGAGGAGAACTAGGAGGAAAGCCTTTTAAACAAATTGCACGAATTTTTTGTAGTATCCAGGATGTTAACATTTTTGTGAAAGTCATCCCATTCGTGTGTCAGAGCGCGTCCGAGATGCCTTCACAAATAGTCACCCAACTTATTTAGGCTGATTTGATCAAGACGATGTGGTCCAAGAATGTAAAACCAGACCGGGCGACGAGACAAAAATCCGCACGAGAGGGTAGGAGCGTGAAAGAATGTCAGTAAACAGCAAATAGAGACGGACAAGCCCTTGCAGGACTCTAAAACTGGTTGGAAAACTGCTTCAAAGCTTCAGCCATTTGCCCCACACCCAGTTTTGACATGATTACATCAACATATTGGCCAATGTTGTCTCAGGCAGTTTCCTGCGATTGGACGCACAACTCCGTGTTGTAATCTGTAATATAAATCCGGCGTGTTTATGACTCCAAACTGGCAGGTTGAGCTACGTTTATTTATCGCACGATGGTTCAGATGATCCCAAACGAGCTGGAAAAATCAGACAAAGGTTAATCCTTGATTTCACCAAAACAGGCCTTGATTTTGCCTTGTAGGATTCGGCTGCTTGATGAAACGCACTGATAAATGATTCATTTGCATATAATTTCTATTACTCGTTCAGATCGCATATGCGACGGATATTGTTAGAATTACTGACCTTTGTCCAAACATGCAAGATTCCCAGCCGCAGGTTTAGTGCTTAGACCAAGGAAGTGCTACCTTAAACAATATTATTGCTAAAAATGGTCTCTAATTGTAGTTTTGCCCCCCAAAGAAAGTGATTAACATATCCCCTACCCATCATGGTGGTCTAAAACCAAAGTATCTTATGAAGGGGGAACTGTTACAGGTTTCCAATCTGGTTTCCAGTCTTATCTCCAACAGAAACCCAATTTTGGATGCTCGGAACCACCCAGAAACAAACACCTCCGCGGTGACCATTCGTTCAAACGGCTTTAATAAGTTTAATAAACTTTGGAGCTCGTGAAGTGGGTGTGGCGCAGGTAACACACATGTCACACACTGACTTTATCAATGAGTCCTGGCTTAGCCTGCTAGGTGGCTATTAGCTTTAAAGCCCTGACAATGCCTTTTTAAGACGAGGGAGAGGTTTATTTCCGCATACTCGTGGTATAAAGCGACCAGGCTTTGTGTTTAGGTCCTTTGCAAGTAGTTTGGCCAGATTTCCTGTTCACCGAATCCGTTTTGGTTGAGTTTAAATGAATCTTGGCTAAGCTAAAAGCTAGTAACTATTGAACACTAACCTGCAAGTGAGACACGACCAGGCTCTTGTTGCCCTCCCCGTGATATTTCCAGTCGTTTTCGTCCATTTTGTCCAGTTCCATAACCCAGAAGAACCGTGAGCTGATGGGGGTTTCGGCGCAGATTTGACAGTCCGGGCGAGATGATCGGGGTCAGCCGCAAAACTTCTGGAGGATCCGCTTCTGACACACCGACGGGTGTAGCGCCACTACCGCTTTCGCGAGGACACGCCCCCTCCGCGCTCCCATTGGCCAGGCGCAGCGGTCGCGGTTTCCCATTGGCCAGAAGTGTTTGTCATTGTTAAACTCGCCCGCTGATTGGATCCTGATAGTGACAATCAAACGGTCGTCATCCGCCGAAGGCAGTTTATAGTCTGCGTCCATAAAATGATGTCATGAACGCATGATTGCTGTTTTCCTTCCCTTTTCTCTTCGCTTGCACATGATTTGCTCGGAGAAATAAAACAGAGACAATCACGACTCACTGAGAGTTATAAATACTATTACATTAAGGCGAAAATGCGATTATTACTCAAAATAAATGACAATTATTTTCACCTGAACGCTTGTACACAAATGCACATCTTATATAAAACGTTACAGACTATATCTATGTAAAGTAAAAACATGTCATGAACATAATTTGTTGTTTTTCTTCCCTTTTCTGCTCGCTTACACATGATTTGCTAAAAAAACAAAAAACTAACCATTTTATTTTTGGATTCATACGTTATAAATAATAAATTTTTATTTTTGCAATGTTTATTTTTTTACC
>NC_056720.1:5736609-5746609 GCF_018831695.1 Puntigrus tetrazona
CTTAATTTATTTTCATCTTATTTATACAGCTTTCAGATTATGTATAAATCTCAATTTAAAAAAAAAAGACTGCTTTTGTCGTCCATGTTCACATTTAAGATAATGAGATTCAATTGAATAAGTATTAATATATATAAGTAATAAGTAATATTATATATTATATATATATATATATATTATATATATTATTAAATATTATTATATTTAGATTTTTGTTGTTAAAGTATTATAATAAATAGGTTAATCTAGAAATGTAAATTTTGTCTCTTACAGCAGAAGGACATTCCAGTAAAGATGGAGAAGATCTGTACTACAAGCAGTTAGAGCAGCAGCAAGCAGAGCTGAAGAAAAAGGTGCCTGAAGAAAAAGCTTATTCCTAAATTCCACATTTCGGTCGAGGTCTGTTCACCAGATCCGCTGTGGTTTCTTTTTCTTTTTCAGCTGAAGGAGGTGGAGGAGGACATCCTGATGAAGAACGGCGAGATCCGAGTGCTGCGCGACTCCCTGAAGCAGGCCAATCAGGAGAAGGAGCGTCAGCGGCAGACCCAGCTCGCCCTGGAGAACCAGACGGCTCGCGCTCAGAGCGACAGAGAGAAGGAGCTGTCCAGGAAGGTACGGCCCAGCCTCGCAGAGACGCCGAAGCGCTCCTCACGCGCACGCGGCTGAATTCTTGTTTCTCTGCAGGTCCAGTCGCTGCAGTCAGAGCTGCACTTTAAAGAAGCGGAGATGAATGAAATGAGAGGGAGACTTCAGAGCGCTGAGCGTGGAGGAAAGCTGCCCGGCACTCCTGCTCGAAACACGTAAACACAGCTTCTGTCTTTGTTTGTCTTCCAGAGAAACCTGCACTCTCACAATACTGTGTTCATTATTATTATTATTATAGAAAATAATTCGTTGTAATGCATCATTATTTTTACTATAAATATTTAGACATTAATATTAATAAAGACGCTAAAATTGGATCTTCAAATGATTAACCACAATTGCATGCAAAATAAAAGTTTTTGTTTGCATAATATGTGTGTACTGTGTATATTTATTATGTGTATATACAAATACACACGTACATTGTATATTTAAGCAATAATTACAAATCTTTAATTGCTACTTAATTTATATTATAAATAAATATATTTAATATATAAACAATTTTTCTGAAATTTTCAGAAATATATATATATATATATATATATATATATATATATATATATATATATATATATACACACACACACATATATACACATATACATAATAAATAGACACAGCACACACATATGTAAATGAAAATTGACAGCGCAACTTAAAAAAATAAAATTAAAATGATTTTTAATATTAAAAAATTAGTAAGTAGAAACACTTATATTAGAAATATTAATAGTAATAATATATAATTTCATTATTAAAGTGATAATTATTGCTAAAATGGAGTTATTAATTATTATTATTAAATAAAAACGGATACTTTTAATTGTTTAATAAATAATTTGCTATTATTAAATGATTATAATTTCTATTAGAAATATAAATTTTAATAACAACAGTAGTAGAAATAATTATTATTATTAAATCAGTAAACACAATACTTTAATATAATTGTAAATATTTTTGTTATTGTTAAACAATTTAATGTTAAAGTATTAGTGTTATTTTTATATTAATGATATTAATGAGCAGTGTTAGTAAAAGTGAAGGTATTACTGTACATGTTATTTTTATATTAACATTATTATAATTAATGTTAATACTAAATATTACAACATCTAAAATATTAATGAGTATGATTTTTGCAGAATGCTATGGGTTTATTTGTTTTTGTTGTTAACACAGCGTTCAGTCTCCTGTGAGCAGAGCCTTCATGACCAAAGAAAACATCTCCGCCTCCTTCTCTAAGAAAATATCTCCCGTCAAAAAAGCCAGTTTATCAGAAGGTATGGTTTTTGCTGTCGTGTTTTCCCTATGTGCGAGCTAATTTCCTGTCTCCTGACGTATTTAACTTCTCGTTTCAAGCTCTCTCAGACAGTGAAGCGGCTCTGACGGACGGGATGCGTCCTCTGGAGGTGTTTAGTTCTTCTTCAGGCCGTGTGTTACTGACCCTGCTCCTCCAGCAGCCCCTGGACCCCAGCGCTCTGTCTCTGTGTCACCTGCTCTCCATCAGTCCTGACGCTCCGCCCAACATCCTGGCACCGCACGCGTACGTCAGCCCGTAAGCCTTCACACTGTGTCCTGAAACACGAGAAAGCCACTGCAAACGGAGGCTTCCCTTTACGTGCAACTGTTTGTTTTGAGAAGCTTTTACAACGAGGACGGAAATTTCCAGCGCGTTATTTGTTTGCTGGTGTTTTCCAGCGGCACGTTTGAACAATGTCAACTTTTGAAACGCTGATCAAATATGCTTTTGAGTGGCATGAGCAGAGGTGCATGCGGTTCATTAACAACGGCGCTGTGCGGCTTCACGTTCATTTGACGATAAAGTCTAATAAAATGGCTTTTAAAAAATACAGTGCTATTAAAATTATTGTAAATTTATTATTCATTAATAAAATTGTATTTGTAGTATTAAATGAAACGTATAATAAACATGATAAAAATAGCTTATTATAATAATAATAATAATAATAATATTGCTAGTAGCATTATTTGTTATATTGTATTTATTATTAAAGAAAATATGGAATATTGTTAATAATTCTTATTTGGGTCATGTTAGCTTTTTAATTTTTAAAACATTAAAATAAAGTATTAGCAAATTAAACATTAGAATATTTTATTAATAAAAAACTATTATTATTATTATTATTATATTTATTATGCATTTTAATCATAATTGTTAGGTTATGACATTTGCTTTTTTGCATTCATTAAAGCGTTTTGTTGTTAGAAATGTATTTTAATTCTGTTAAATATAGAAAATGTTATTAATAATGGTGTCAAACGATTAACCACATTCAAATTAATTCACTTTTTTTTTTTTTTTTTTTTTACATGATAAACGTAATAAATACTAACTCATGCACATTTTTTTTACGTATTGTAAATAATTCCAAATATATGCTGTACGTGAGTGTATGCTTGTATATAAATAATAACTATATACACAGACGCATATTATATAAATAAACATTTTTGGATTGATTAATAACAATAACTTTTATTACATCATGACATTTAAAATATTATTTTTGAATTTATTAAAATATAATGTATTCATTATTTAAAATGTACTATTAATAAATTTTTACTAAGAAAATAAATTACTCATTTCTGAAAGTAAAAAAAAAAAACTAATAAATATATATACATACACAAAATATCAAATTCAAATTTTATTTGTCACATACACATACATACATGGTACGACATGCAGTGAAATGTTTTTTACAACCGTCCAGCATCAAAATAGAAAACAGAATTTAAATATATATAAATATAAAATATATGTATAAAAATATGTATAAAAAAGTGTGCAAAGTTTAAAAAATAAAGTGTAAATAAGTGTAGAATATAAAGTGTAAAATGTAAAAGTGTATCATCTTGAAAAGGCTGGAGCGTGGTGAATTTCTTCCTCTTCCTCTCTCTGCAGGGGGTCTTTGGTCACGTCCAGCTCGTCCTGCACAGAGTTCAGATGGTTTCACCGTCCTCAAGCTCGTTTCCATCAGCTGCAGAGTCTGGCCTCGTCCGCTCTGAACGCGTTAGCTCTGCATCACCCCGACAGCGCCCCGCATGCCCCCGCGTCCTCGCTCCGAGCCGCCCAGCGCTCCTGTCCCGCCGCGGTGCGCCTCCTGCCTCTGCTCAGCTTCCACATCGGCTCGTACTGTCAGTCTCTGGAGAGCTCGGCGAAGGCCTCGCTCCACGGCGGCGGCTCACTGTCAGGGGCGTCCGACTCCGGCCTGGCCTCGAGTGTGGAGGGGTCTCTCAGCGGGCCCGAGGAGCTGGCCCTGGCCGCCCTGGGAGCTCTCGGTCATGTGGTGCGCTCCAGCAGCGAGGCTCTGGAGGAGGTTCTGTGTCCCCCGGAGGACGTGAACCGGTCGCAGGCTTCGAAACATCTCCTCGGCGCCTCTGAGCACCTGAACGGGGACGCGCCGACGCAGCTGCCTCTTCTCAGGAGGATCCTGCAGCTGGCAGATCCGGCCTTCAGCACCGCCGCTGGCCAGAGGGAGGCGCTAGTGAGCACTAGTTTGAAGACGCTCGGTCTTCTGGCCGAGAGAGCGCGGGACAACCAGCTCTTGAGGTTTAGTAGCATATTCATGCACTGCTATCGGTTTGGTTCGTGTTTTGAATTTGAATTTTCTGTTTCAAATGTACGTTTCGAAGGCGGTTGTCGTTTTTATTACGTTTTTTTTTTTTCAGTGTAGTTTTTGTTTGTTTCTTTCTTTATTATTCTTATTGGTTTTTATATTTTATTTACTATTTATTAGTTTTAGTTTATTTAGTTTTTGGAATTACTGTTTTAATTAGTGCTGTCAAATAATAATCGCATCCAAAATACAATTTTTTTTTTTTGGTTGCATAATATATGTATGTGTGCTTTGTATATTTGTGTATACATGCAGTATATATTTTTCAGTATATATGTATATGTTCATATTATTATATTTTACATATACATGTATTTATATATATATATATATATATATATATATATATATATATATATATATATATATATATATATATATATATATATATACACACATTGAGACTGTCTACTTTCAGAAAAGAAGTCACTATAATTTAACACCGAAATTAAGTCCGAAATGTTCATGGGTTTTTTCATATTTGTCATCTTTTCCTATCAAAATGCTCATTACAGATGAAAAAGCACAGACTGTTTTTATTGTTTTGTTTTTTGACGGACCGTGCGACACAACGCAAATGTTTTTTGGGGTTTTTTTTAAGTGCGAAATTCTCTGATTTAGTGTGCAACGATCTTAACATGGAATAACGGTTAATTTTATGATGATTACTTCAGAAATGATACGTCCTCAATCCTGTATGAGACCAGCAGATGTGACCCTTGGAGGGACGTCTAGTACATACTACATCTGTGTTTCTCACCCCTGGTCCTGGGCTCCCCCCAAAATCTCCCAAATCAAACACCTGATTTAACTCATTATCTCATTAAAAGAAACTCCACGACCTGAAACGCTTGGGCAGTGTTGAGCGGCACCCTTTTTTTTTGTTTTTTTATATATAGTAGTAATGATAAAACTAATTGAACTGCGGTCTCATTTCTAACATGTAGACTCCAGGTGGTGATGTCAAGCCAGGTGTTGTCTAAATGTCTGACTCTGGAGACGTCCAACAGAATAGTCCTTCAGTCTGTCCGATTTCTGTCGCTGATCATCTACAACGAAGAGGTGGCCATTAAACTCTGCTCACATGAATGTAAGTGTCTTTTGATGCTCTGTTAAGGTGTCTTGTGTTGGCATGCTTCAACACAAACCCTCCATCTTCCCTCAGACCCATGTCCTTTCCTCAAAATGTTCCAGTACATCGCCTCTAGACCGGATAAATGCTCTTCTGAGGATGGGTGGAGTCGTTTAGAACTTGAGGTAATTATCTTGCATTTCATTTGCAATGTGTTTATAAAAATGTGGTATAAAAATCTAATTCCTCTGTCGACAGGTCGTCCGGTTATTAACCAAACTGTTCGCACAGAAGACAGGAACATGGGCGGCTCTGTGTCAGTCATCCTGCCAGTGCATTAACGAGGTCTGATTCACACCTAATCGCTTGTTTCCTTCAAAGTCCGTTTATTCCAGTTATTTTAGCCGATAGATGACTACATAACACAATGGTAAAGTATTAATGTTGTTTATAGGCCACTCAAAACAAAAGAGAGAAAACGCAGCTATTGAAATCTCTAAATCGTTTCTTTTCTCTTCAGGTGGTGCGGACAGTTGTTGTGGTTTTGCACCGGCAGTGGCTGAAAACGAAAGGCAGAGGGAGTCGGTCGTTGGGCGGTCGGGGCTGGACGGGTCCTGGGTCGCAGGTGCTGCGGGAAGCCCTGATGTTGCTGCACTGGCTGCTGTTGAACGACTCCTCGTTTTCCGAACACTGTCTGGACGTCCTGCACATGTACGATCAGGTCGTTCCCGCCGTCAGAGACACGCTCCGACTGGTCCCAGATCTGTCTGAGAGCGAAGGTGAGTTTGTGTCTCTGCATTCGATGCTTTTAATTGCGTCGAACGGTGATCGATGCCAACGTCATTTTGATTAGCTTGAACGTTTGCCTTAGCACGTTTACCATCCTTTATGTAACACGTTTATCTGGAAATCAGTCCGTCGCGGTGCGTTAAATTGCATTATATCGTCACAGAACTGGCTCTGGAGGAGATCTGCAGATCAGAAACGGAGTACGTTGAAGACATGGATGTGGAGACGGGCTCATAATGATCAAACACCGAGTCGTGTTTTGTAATCTTGCAATGTTGTGTTTGTCTCCTCAGATGTTAGTCATTCTTTTAAAAACAGAGCACCAATGATACGAATTAAAGAATGAATTCTATATCACCCGTGTCATTTTTGTATATATATTCTTCTATTGTAAGTGTGCTTCTGTAGAATTTAGTTTTTGTTTTAGGTTTTATAAATCTAAAGTGAAAAATATTTTCAACGATCAACAGTGCTGAGTAATATTTGAGCAGGTTTTTAAAATACTGTGCATTAAAGTGATGCTCGTTGATAACCGAGTGTGTTTATTTGCATATTGGCTCAAAGAAATGCGTGTTTTGAGAAATTAGTTAATCGGTTGACCTCTGAAACAAGCAAACAAAAGCACATTTTAACGTACAAAACAATCGGCATAGTAACAAGACGAAAACTATACAACAATAGTAAAGTCTTCTGAGGTAAGTCTAAGGCAAAGTGGCGCCAAAATGAGTTTGTATTCAAACGGCTGTGAGTCCGCGGATTGATATTACGGACTTGAAAGTAGCGCCGGTTTCGGTTCATGCGGACTGATTCTGCCTTGCTTTTGACGGTGAATAAATAAATAGCTGAATAAATAAATAGCTGAATCCTTCTAGTGACCAAAGTCATCAAGAGCGCTGAGTAGCAATTTAAGAAGTTTGCGGTTTTTGATTGCTTCCGCGGTATGTACTTTCCCAAGTCGACCATGATGACCAAGTTTTTATTTATAACACCAACACCAGTGCGCTCCCTTCCTGTACAGCTTCCTCTGTAGGTAAACAAATGTTTTGCCTGAAATGTGAAATGTAAATGTCTCTTTTTATTTGTGGCTGCAAACAAGGAGATGATTGAATGTGTAAACATTTTACAATACAGTTAATAAATCAAAAATATGACCTGACACACCTAACAAGAATCTGCGGCAGATTGCACGGAGGGATTGATAACATAGGACCTAACTTCATAACGCAGAAAGGCTTACAGTTCACCCTCTTTCTTACCTTGAGTGTCTTTAATTAGTAAAAAATGAGTTTCACTTTATCTAAAGTCATTTGGCTTCTCGTCAGGACCAAATGTCTTCCATAAACAGCAATACTCTTTTCAGACCCTCAAGTAAAGAGTTCACAAGAGAAACATAAAATGTGTTGACACCTCCTTTATAAAGATGAAATTTCTACAACATCTAAACTACATGAAATGATCCAAACACAAGGTCCACACATAATTTGCTGCATTAAAGCTGTATCTCTGAGCATGCCCTGTTGAAAGGTTTTCTTATTGTGTTTCTCAGTTCGTGTTCAGATCTGATGGTGGATCAGCACCAAGACATGACCTTCATCGGAGACCAGAACATCTCGTGAACAGATGACCGGAAGTCCTTTGCATCTGACGTAGCTGTGCTTAAAAATGGACTGGAAATTAAGTGCTGGGGTCCGGCCTGAGAAGAACTGGCCCCCAACTTCTCGTAAGTTTTTTTTTTTACTCCATTAATTTCTGTCGTGGATGGGGTTTTGGTTCCTTGTCGCCTCTCGTTTGCTTAGTTGGGGACTTTCTAGTGATTATCGTTGATTTGATTCAGAGACCGTCTCTGCATTTAATAATAGTTTGAATCCACGTACTGACGAAATTATTTCTCCCTTTTTAAATTTCAAATCACATCAGACAACCATTTAAAAATTATCAAAAAGTTGAAATGAAAGTATTGGGTGAGGGTAGGTGTAGGGAGGGCTTTATTGTCTCAACCATGCCGTCTATTTAATAATTTGAATGAAAATGTACATTAACACTCAATAAATTGCATTCTGTTTTATAAAGTACTTCAATACTGAGGTGCACATAATTTCCACTTGCAATAAGTAGTGTAAATAGGACACCCATTGCTATTTGCAGTGTAAATAGCATCTACAGTGTACATAGCCTCTATCGCTATTTTTGCAAATAGCAGCTGCCAATAATGTGCGTTGAAATGGAAATGAGCTGTCATTTTTGATTATTATATGTATGGTTTCAAGATGCTACATGGAATGGAACGTACTTTCCCCAAGACGACTGAAGTTTTATGATTCGTCAGCACCAGCAGTACGGCCACTTCCTGTACCACTTCCTCTGTGCAGGTGAGCAAACGTTCTGTCTAAAACCCATGTGAAGTTCAAATGTCTGACAATGTTTAACAGTGATTCCAGCACAATTTCTTTTTATTTGTGGCTGCACACAAGGAGACGCCCGAATGCGTAAACATTTTAACAGAACGCTGATCATTTTTAACATACACCTCAGTTAATAAACCCGAATCATATCAAACGTGACAAGAATCTGCGGAAGATTGTACCCAGAGGGATTGAAAACATATGACCCAACTTCAATGAGAGCACGTCGCAGCCAAGCGGCTCACAATTCGCCCTCTTCCTGCCCTTGAACGGCGTTCACTTTTTAAAATTGAGAGTTTCGCATCACTTCAAGTCATTTCGGACCGAATTATTGCCGTTCTTTCAAACGCAGCGGTACGCTTATCAGACCCTCGAGCAAAGAGTTCGCAAGAGAAACGCGTATAAACATGGCGTTTCTGCAACATCCGAAACCCGAACTCCATAAAACAATCCAAACGCAAACCATGGGAACGTTGCGTTTAAGGCATAAGCTGCATTAAATAAGGCATATTCCGGATCTCCGAGCGCGAGAACGCTTTGATGAAACATTCACAAATTCAAAAACCCCGAATGCTACGAGAATCGTGAACAAATCATGTGCCGGCGTTGTTAAATGCACCATAAAGTGTCGACGGTTTGTGCGAATTCCCAGGATAAAATAAAGCTGGCGGTATTTAAGGCGTCGAAGCGGCATTTCGAGACGAGGCGTGCTGCCCGTTCGGAGGCCGGTTAAACGTTTCCCTTTTGCTCAGTGGACGAAAACGAACGAAACATAAACGTTATATGGCTTAGAGTCATGCGCAGCGGCTGGAGTGAATAAAAATGTACGTATATAAAAGTAAGTCGAGAAAACGAGGCTGACACACAAAGATAGCGAATGCAGAAGGTATAGTTCCCGACTCGATTGGAAGATGCTGTCCGCAGTAGATGAACATTGCGCTCCTGCAGGGTGAAGATGATAATTCAGGTCGCGGTTTAGTAGCCGGTCTTTGGTTGCTCCACGTAAGCGGGGTTGTAAGCCGGTTGAGTCGCGCTGTAGTCTGTCGGTGGGGGTGCGAAGCCGGGCTGAACTGGGGGTTGTAAGGGGTACGAGGCCTGCCCACCGTCATATGCTGCTTTGCTGTAAGGAAAAGGATATCCTGGGCCTCCTGGAAACGCATGCAAAAATACTGTTTCACTTTGAGTCGATGAAACCTCTATCCAACACTTGCATTTTTTTCTTTTTTCGATTTCGATACAGAGCGAAACCTGCAAGGAAACTGCACCCTAAATCGGCTAGACATTAAAAACGAAGACTTTCATTGAGCGGGGGATCTACTGAATTGATCGAGAGCAACTGTAAAATGATTTATGAGTTTATAATAGAGTTGTATCATTTTTAAACGCTGTTCGTAAATGCTACTTCTGCTGTGCTTTCTGCTTATCAGAAGAATAGGGGA
>NC_056720.1:5751609-5769109 GCF_018831695.1 Puntigrus tetrazona
ATTTTCACTCAGTGTAAATAGACGCTGTTATTTTTCTTCTTCTCTGCTTCGCCGTTTATTTTCTTTGTTGCGAATGTCAGGGCTAAAAGTAAACACCGTTTGTATGCCAAACGTTAAGATGTGAAATTACTAAGTCTACGGAAGCACCTGAAGTCGGCAATTCACCGTTTATTTTCAATGAAAAGTTATTGCTTGTGATTCATTGACGTTACTTTTTTTTTACCTTTTTTAAATTTTTATATCCTCCAATGAAACACCAGACTCTTTCAGGTGACTCTAACTATTTTGTTACCTATTTTTTTGCGTCCAAAATCACACGCTCTTTGAGCTTTAACTCTTTGGCTTAATTTATATGCAACTGTTATATGCAACGTACAATGTTTTCGCAATGAACCCTACCGACCCAGCGAGCATTTTATCATCTGACCATGCCTTCATTTACGAAATGTTGCGTTCTTTTTGTCTGCATTTCCCAACTTTGGACCTTTTTTTTTTTACTGCAAGTTGAATCTCTTTTCTTCCCCCCATTTCCTCAGAGGTTCGTGAATGAATCACTCTTTCGATCTAATTCGCACACGCTCATCTGAGAGATGCGAAAGCAGACAAGAGTGGGTGGCCACGGTGAAGAGAGAAGTGAAAAGTTCAGTCGAGACAGACCTCTCTCTCTCTCTTTTTCATGCTCACAAGCTCTGTTATTTAAACCCTCTTGCTTTTTTACGAAAAACTATAAAAGGACAAGATACCCAATGTTGTGGGTTGATTGTATTGAGTTATTTCTGACTGATGTTTAGAGAAGTCTGGGATACGTCACCAGAGAGATGTCATTTTCACCAGAAGGTCTATGTGTCTATTTACACTTAATAACCTTGTTGGCAGCGGCTATTTACTCTAGCTCCACCTAAAAACGTGTGATTGGGATAGTCGTCGTTTCAAAAAGACGATATCGGTTTCATATTTAAGGTATTTCGGCGCGATCGATGTAGGTTCGAGTCTGTCTTCTGACGACGTTGTATCTCAAAATCACGTCATGAAAGCATTTATGTTCAGTAGTAACAAGGGAAATAATCAAAAAGCTGAAAATAAAGTGTTCGGTAGGTGTAGGGAGGGCTTTATTGTCGCAGTAAGGGCAATCCATTTAATATTTTGAATCAAAATTAACATTTACGCTCAAACTGTTGCACCTTCTTTTATGTATTTCAGTACTGAGGTGCAGATGACTGCCACCTGCAATGTGTAGCATAGCAGAAAATGCTATTTTCAATTAGTGCAAATAGCATCTATTTTAGCTATATTGTCGTTTCTGCCAGCTCAGATGTTGTTTAAGGATAAGAAATATATGCAGAGTTCAAATATGTCATTTTGAAGTGAATATGGCAAGGAGTGTTTCAGGGTTTCCCCTTTCCAGTAGATACGAGTTGACAATATGCCCACCCACTCTCCGGCTTCTAACTTCTAAAAAAAAACCCCATTAAATTAATTAGATATTATGTCATGTGACTCGCCGGCCATCTTTGAAACGCCTCTCGGTCATCCTATCACTTTGCATTTGAAAACATTAAGCTCTCCCAAACTGTTCGCTAAGCTTACAGATAAGTTTCAGAATTGAAATCACCAATGAAATCTTACAACTGTGCAATAATTGCTGTTTCTTTTGCTGAAAAGCTTCAAATAAAAAGCTTATTTCTTGGTTGAATCCCCTTTCAGATGCTTATATGAAGTGTCCTTAAACTAGAATTTAGTGAGAAGGACTTCGTAGGACAATTACACACAGCATAAATACACTAAAGACAAGTGAGACGAGTTACTGCTCCATGTTAGACTGTAGGTGACATCTGCTGGCCTCTTTGGAAAGGGACAAAAAATGTATTGCGACTTTTGTTCATCTGATGGACGGATAGAATGTTACTTCACTTTTGATCTGTTTCAGTTAACTATAGATCATTTTGTCATTAAACAGTTAAATCTGTGTGTGTGGACAAAATCTGCCTTACAGTCATGAAATAATGTTTTAGATAAACTTGCCAGCCTTTCTCATGTTCATGAACTTTATATTTTCAGTTCTCCTGATTGATGGGAAAATGTTAGTTATTGTTGGGTTGAACCACCTAAACGGTATCCCTTTTTCAGTTAACATATTAAAAACACTTTAGTAACTTTCAATGTCTACCTAGCCTAATCTTTTAGATTACAGCATCTCGACATATAGACATTTTTCAACCTGCTGAACTCCGCATAAAACAAGCAATCAAGGTAGATGATCACTGAGATCTCAACGGGGTTTTGTTAAAGAAACAGAACAGCACCGAGGTTTTTTCCATGTAATGTTTTCACTGACGGGGTCATCATTTTATATCAAGCCTGTCCTCTAGTGGTGACCAAATATAGGAAATCAAACAGTTAAGTTATAAGTACTGTGTGCGTCGTGTTATCATTCATCTGCCAGCAAACACAACTAAACTGGGGACAAGGTCTGGATTATTAAAACAGGCCGACAATTAAAGTTGCTATTTTCTAAGACAATATGATTAGGAGCTAATTGTGAGATTAAAATATCCTTATTTATTCTTGACGGAAACAGGCTTCCATACAAAAACCATCAACCATGGAGTTTGTAGTATGTGATTATACAAATGGTAATCAATTTGGTGAAACCATGGTTCATTTTCATAATGGTTGGAGTATCAGTACTATGGTAAATTAATATGGTATTGTTTTTGTACTAAGGTTAATAACATTACTATCCTTTAAGAGTAAAATATGATTTCTGGGATCATATTCAAAACTATAAAAATTAGTTGTTTGTATTTATGCATTCAAATAATTTATGATTTTGGCTATTAAAGGCTATTCATAGATTAGTAGAGACAAAGTACTCTACTAAAAATAGACGATTAATAATTCAGAAACTAGAGATTTTTTTTTTTTCACCAGTAGGCAGCACTATATACATTCAAGTGCAGCAAACGCACCAGTGCATTTTTCACATCTTTTACGCATAAAACATATAAGACACAAGTTTTATAACAATAACGTATAAAAAAAAAAACAAGCTACATATCAAAAAATTCTGTGCTTAAAAGAAAGCATGTACATGTAAACTGGCAGAAAGTCAGTGGGACTTTTTCTAACACTCACTGTTGTTCAGAAGCTGTTGCATTTGAGTCCCACAAACGGCCAAAAGTCAAAATGGAAAAATAGTTGACACTTTCTTTAAGTAGAAGAGTAAAAAACAAAGCAGAGTTAAAGATCTAATGAACATGAATTGTTGTTTGTTACCACTCTTTGCTTACATAAAAAGTAGAAAGGCCGGAGTCGATTTTGTGTCATTTACAGTTCCAAAATGAATTTTCCCAGTGTGTCACAGAGCGAAAAACGACGCCTGAAAAGTAACAAAAGCTAAACAAAACTGGCTGTAGCAGTCCACGTGAAATCAGGCTCGTTCTTACAGCCATGTTAAAGGCTCCAGCAATGGCTCTCGCGGTTCAGTAAGTGGTCTTCGGTGGCTGCACGTAGGCAGGGTTGTAGGCCGGCTGACTCGACGTCTCTGGAGGCATGTAAACAGGAGCTGGCTGGGCGGGCGGCTGCGTGGGGTACACGGCCTGGCCTCCGTCGTACGCGTACTGACTAGTGGGATATCCAGGACTCACTGGAAACGAAAAAACGTAGTTACTTTCACAGTAAAGTCTACCACGTGGTTTCAGTGTGCTGAGAGCGAGGTGTTCTTACTGGCCACGTGATACGGTGGAGGGGGTCCTGGCGCATAGGGCTGTCCCTGGTATGGCGCCGTCTGCATTGGGTGAGCGTATCCAGGTTGATTCGGCACCGGCTGGTACTGTGAATACTGGATCCCCTGCGCCGCGGGCGGTTGCTGAATCACGCTCGTGTTCGTGATCGCAGTCACATGCGTTCCTACCACGGCTGAGGGGAAAGAAAACGTGACGGAAATCAGTCCGTAGGGACGAAAGCGAGCGCTGTGGATTATTGCGATCGGTTTTTTATCAGCTCTTCGGACGCTCATTCTGAGCAGATGACGTAGTGCTACGTTACTCTCTTCGTTCTTTGGTGAAGCGTCCCTTCGACGCTGAAACACTTACGTCTGGGTTTCCTGCACATTTGATACATGCAGCAGCAGGGGCAGCAGCAGCAGGTGATGAACAAAACGACGAGGATCACGAGCCCCCCGGCCACTGAGCTGATGACTACAGTGTTCTTCCTGTTGTTGGGACAGATAGAAACATGAAGAAATTAAAAACGCATCTTCCGGTGCAATCTATAAAATCGGATTTTGTTTGTTTGTTTAAAGCACACCGGTTGGTTTGATTTACAAAAATATCCAATCAGGATTCAAACCAGAGCTCTGACTGCAGACTCTGCCGCTAAAAAAAATTGAAAGTAGAACATTTGTTTGTATAAAATGTGTTGCGTTTGGTCATGCCCTGTCTTGCCTAGGCCGCCATGCTAAGCCCCTCGTGAATGCAGAAGTTGCTCTTCTGCTTTCTCTTCAAATCGACGATGTGGAGCAACACATCAAAGCGTTTGTCCTGACGCTTAATTGCGTAACGCCAATCTGTGGGAGGCATTTTGCAAACTGCACCACTAAAAGACCACAACCTGCGTATGAAACGGTGGGCGGAGCGAAAAAAGGGGAAAGACAGAACCTCAACGAACCTAAAGCGGAACCCTTACAGAAGTCGTTTTTTTAAACATAGGCCCTTAACTTTCATTAGAATTGGATCAAAAACAGACAGCGTCACGCAGGGACACGCATTGAAGCAGAATAATCGGCATGAAGACGAAGAAGGGGTCGAACCGTGAACCGGCCCAGTTATGTACCGTTTTCAAAGATCCAAACAGTTACCCTGTCCTTCAAAAGTTGGTCAGAGATCGAAAGATGATCCTATTGTACGACAGGAAAGGAAAGTTGGGTTTAACTGCAGGTTCTTTCCAGACTGGAATGACTTTGAGGTCCTTACGTGCCGCAGACGTTTTGATCAAACTTCGAAAACGGACTGGAGCAGCAGTATCTGAAGTCACAGCTTCCACAGCAGTGGTCCGGAAAAACACAGACGGACCCGGGCTTGTAGACGTTACTCGTGGTGAAGTAGCTTCTACAGTCATCACCTAAACCCCCCCGAAAAACAGCAGACGTGCGACAACTTTATACATTATAAGTCAATCAAGGGACTGTACAACACCGTGAAGCGCAAGTCAAGAGCCTTTTAAACTAGGCAGAGAAAATTAAGTTAGCTTTTTTTGTAACAGGTCGCCCGACTCACCCGCCTTCGCCGTGAACAAACCCGCGAACAAGAGCAGGAGGACGGCTGAGAGGGACGCCATGGTGCAGCTCTTCCTCTTTAGACCTCGCTGTGTTCTCTTGAAGCTCAGGGGCGTCTGATAAACGCGCAGCCGATTTCCTGTCGAGAAGCCCGGGGAGAAACGAAAGCGAAAGGAAACGCGCACGCCGTGAATGGGACTCGTTAAATGTCAACATAAACTGAAACATTAAACGACAGGCGATCGGTTTTGTTCGCGAGTTGTTCCAGTGAATATATCGCAAATCTTTTACGCAACAAAAGTTCAGCATATAGGCCTACTGAAAATTTGGGACCAAGTAAGATCGTATAAATGTTTTATTTATTGACATTTTTTTATTGAGTCTCTTACGCTCATCAAGACTGTATTTATACTAAAAAAAATACTAAAATATATATTTTTTTTTATATATATATATAAAATATTTTTGGTGACGCATACTCCAGTGCCACGTCACGTGATCTCTCAGAAGTCATAATACGCCGACTTCTCGTCGGTGTTGAAACGGTTTATTTCGTTCAAATTGGAGATCTTTTCTCACAATGGAAAATGTCCGTATTTAGCACTTTTCATTAAAATAATAATTTAAAATATTTTATTTATATAATTTATTTAAAAACAGCAACAACAAAAAAACCTACTGACCCCAATTAAAATTAAATAAAATATCTGAAATAATATTTCAAAAAAAGTCTTTCCTTTTTAGTCAAGGAAATTTCTTTAAAAACATTAAAAATCATACTAACTTGAGCTTGTATGTGTATGTATGCCTATATATATATATATATATATATATATATATATATATATATATATATATATATATATATATATATATATATATATATATATATATAATATTTTAATCTATAGAATGATACTCTGCTAAAAATAACTTTTTGTACAAAATGTACAGTAAAAACTCTCTAAGGTAATGTAGGATTGTTTTCATACATTGAAAACAGTTCAGTTTTTCTGCTATATTTCTGATAAATCCGATTTTAGAGTTGATTTGTGAGATAGACTAATTTTCAATACAATTTAAAATTGTTCGATACATGAATTTTTGATCATTAAAAAAAATAGTTAAAAATGCCTTTTATTGACCACTAAATAAAACACCGTAGCTTATAACAATGTAACAAATGGAGCTTCGAAAACATAAAACACATTAGCGGGATAACACATTACCATGACTTTTTTTCCATTAAAACTGCTGAGAAGAGCAGAAGAAGCATAACTGCTCATCTTGCTGATGGTGTAGATTGCAGACCAATTAAACCATGTTTTTCCTGCTCTTGTAACTCGAACGATCTTGATAAGTGACTGCTATGTCCCTCCCATGCAAGAAACTTTCATCGAAACCAAGACCCAGCAGTGTAACACGTGAAGCATATTGATTTTAAATACGAAATAGGGATGGATGGATGGATGCTGTTTTTTCCCCCCACTGTTTAATAGACATTTAAAGTCCTTTCCTGGCAAGGCAAGCAAAACCAGACCCACCAGTGTAATTCGAAACATTTATTTTCAAAGTCTAGATGTGTCTGTGTCAAGAACGAGAAAACTTAAAATGGTTAAAGGTTTAATCTAACATTTCGCATATATTAGGTTTAAATAAAGAGAGACAAACAAATAAAAGTGAGTAATATCTTACAATTCGGCGACTGTACGTCCAGCACTGATAGCTGTCCATTTGTTTGACAGAATAATGTTCAATACAATCAAATAATAGCCTTTTTTACACTAATTTTTGACCGTTAAAAAAAAGAGTTCAAAATTCCTTTTATTGACCGTTGAATGAAATACCACAGAATAAAAGCAAACTACAAATCGGTCTGTAGTTGCGCACTTTAAATGGTAAAAGAGCGCGGAAGCAAACAGTTCTGTGTGATCCGGGGTTGAAAGCCGGCCATTCTGGGTGATTAAGTGGTCTGTGATTCTACGTAAGCAGGGTTGTACGGGGTTTGAGGTGAGGTGTAGTCTGTGGGAAGCGCTGCTTGTAGAGGGAACACCATCTGACCGCCGTCGTATGCAGCCTGACTGTAGGGAGCGGGAAACCAACCTGCGGGAAAGCGAATAAAGATGTGTCTGTTCAGTAACTGAAGATAGGATTGATCTTTCTTGTCTTGTACGTGGCTGCTAATTGGTGTCTTGCTCGCTGGAGCCGGAGCGCACGCGCTTGAAGGTGTAGTCAAAGTAAAGTCTTAAAACAAGTGCACCAACGTTTGGTCTTGTAAAAAGCACGAATGAACAAAACTCAGTGCCTCTATGTTTATAATCAATGCTTTGAGGCTTTCAGGTAGATGTTTGAGGTCTTACTAGAGTCCTGATACGTGGGTGGTGGTGGTGGTCCGGGGGCATAAGGTTGCTGACAGTGTCCAGTCAGAAAGGGTTGTCCTCCATAAGCTGGCTGTAGGTTATTAGCCACAGGCTGGTGATATGAGTATTGCGGCTGATGTGTAGTCATGACCGTAGTTCTTGTCTGCGCATCTGCAAAAAAGACGACTTATGTGCATTTAAATAGGACAATGCAGCCCAAACGCAGCTCTCTGTACAGATATAGCGACACTTACGCTGCCTCGCGAATCTTTTCCACCAGCAGTACCAGAGGAGGCACATAGAAACGGCCGCCGTGAAAAACACTACTGTGGGCACAAGCATGGGCACAATGGACGGGCCTTCCATGATCAAGAGAATGACTTGTGAAAATAAACACAAGCAACATAAAAATTGAGCGTTTTGGCTTCCGGACAACTGACTTAGTCTTTAAATGAAGTTTTTTTTTTTTAACTAATCAAAATACCTCTACTGGTTTCCGCAAATGAGCTCTTCAGATAACGAACTAAGCACTGGACCAGTTCGTACTCCAGTTTGTCTCAGGCGAGCATTAATGTAAAGTTATATTACAGTAGCCTATTTAAAATTCAACCCGCCAGAGGTTAGTGTGGGTGACTGTGTTTCCCGCCACAGCTGAAATCCACACGCATTTAACGGGTTTTAATGTCGAGCCCAGTGGTGTAGTCCTAAAACGAAATACCACTAACTAACGAAACTACCCCCCACCCATCCAGCCTTACATAAGTGACCAAAAAAAAGGGAGAAATCAATGTTTATTAGGAATATATCAATCTATATTACACATGAATTACATCTACAACCTGTCATTTTTTGCATATATTTTTATACATTACATTTTTCAATTATGCATTGCTTTGTCAGTTGCTTCGTATTTACAGATTTACATTGCCGTGACTGAGTGTGACGATGTCTTGCCCGGGCCTGAACATATTTCTCTGGGTTGAACGGTGAAATTGTTGGGCCATTCGCTCATCATAAAATTTGAAACATTTGAAACAAGAAGCACAGATGGTATTCATTAGACTGAAACCGCATAATCTAGCTAGCTAAGTCTTTACTTTTTTGCAGTGGGATAACCTTGCAACGTTTAAATAATTCCAAAAAATTATTTGAATTCGTTGTTGGATAGACAATAAATAACGGTCAGTAGGAGATGCACAAATCCTATTGCAGCCAAATGCTGCATTTATTTAACGCATAATGGACTGTGTTTTAGGCAAATACTGTTTTTTTGACTGTATTTGTGTACTTTCTGTATGTAGCTTGTTACCTCCTGATTCATGCATGCTTCTTCATCAAGCTGAAACGTCTAGAACTTCAAGAACCCTGCGCTGCTCGGATAACGTTACATTCTGCCATGATGACTCAAAGGCATCATAAATCACGTACATTTAAACAGCAATGGCAGAACAGAGGGCAAAAACAATATACAAACACATTTATCACCTGACTGCTTCACCGTCGGGGGCCGGAAACGACAGAATTCAAACAAAAATGCACCAATTACCACAAACGTTCGCGAGTTTATAAAAAAACACTTGGGGTACGGTTAAAGGGGACGCTAACGCATGAGCAGATTGTGGACGTCTTAATCAACAAAACAAGTGAGTATAACGATGGTTTACGCTCACATTGGTCCTCAGAAGTTGTAATACGCAAACAAAGCAAAAAAAAAAAAAAACACTTAAGTATACCTGCCCCGACTACACCACTGGTCAAGCACATCAGTACTTTGTGAAAGATTACATTAGTGTATATATTCGTGTGTGATTTAGCTAATGGCTTGCGAACATGAACATCTCCTAACTAAGGGGTTTAGAGACAAGCGATTGCTGTGTAGAAAAAACGCCACAGAGAAATCAAAACGGGTGAAGATAAACGCCGGTTCAACTTTGGGAGCTATAGCCAGCGGGCATTATGAAATAGAGTCTCGGAGGACAGCGCCGCTTGAAAACAAAACTCGGAGAATGCCTTTGGTGGGCTGATTTATAGCCAAAATCTTAATGTTGCATTGAAAACTCTCTTTACCGCGCTTTGCCAGCTTAATTAAACAGAAAAATTGACACTCACCTACCGTCGCCACGAATATAACTTTAGGAAAGAGCACAAGTCCCCTTCTATAGTTGGATTTGCTTATGGCTTATTTCCTGATAAGCGGCTGTAGTGCCCCTCCCACGCAAAAAACCCAAAAACATCTAAACCACATCAACAAAAAACACCAGTGTACGTGTGAAGTGTTTTAATATTTAAATACATAATTGTATAAATGCACACAGACACGCCTCTGTAAACTAAATGCTAAATTTCTCTCTGGACTCGCCAACAAAGCCAACTTGCTTTGATTGATCGGCGTGAAATGATTGGACAGACGCAATCGCAACTTAAATTTACAATCACAAAACAAATCTGGACCAATGTAGGATCCACAATAACTACAGTAGATGCATCTTTGGTTAGAACAGGGAGAGAGAGAGAAATTCAAGTTTCAAGTGTTTAAGGCAAGTGTAAACAATGTCGAACAAGAGCGCACAAATGCAGCAACATTAACGAACAACAACAACACTATTATTCACAGCCCCATTGTAACTGTATTCACAACAGCAGAGAAGAAACGCGTAAGCCTCCAGAACCCAGCGGTTTGGAGTTAGTTACTGGTCTTGACGACTGGACTGATGAATCCGGTGTAAGCGGGGTTGTACGCTGGTTGAGGTGAGGTGTAGTCTGTGGGCAGCGCTGACTGTAGAGGGAACATGGCCTGGCCGCCGTCATGCGCAACCTGAATGGGAACAGAATACCCCGGACCTACTGGAAAACCAAAGACGGCAATCATTTCGATGGTTCGCCATCTTGGCTCAAGCGGTCTTGGTCATCTCGTATGCAGACCTTACCAGCCTCCTGATATGAGGGCGGTGGTCCGGTTGACATCGGTTGGCCTCCATGAGGTGGGTTACTTGGCAGAGCCTGGTACGAATTGTACTGACCACCCTGAATGATGGCTGAAGGCTGCGGATGGTATTGTCCCGTCACGACCGTAGCCACAGCTGTGTGAATAATCAAAGTTGGAGCAACATCGAAATGACGTTCTAAAACCGTTTGGCCGTTTTCTCATACAAACGTTAACTTACGTCTAGGATTCCTGAACCTCTTATAGAGATAGCAGCGTGGATTGACCCAGCAGATGAGCAAAATAAAGATGGCTACGAGCCCTAGTATGAAGACAGTACCGATGGCAATGGAAACAGCGTTGCTTTGAGAAGAATAATTAGGGAAGATCCTGAGGTCTTTGCTTTTGGACAGATAAAAGGAGAAGAAACACAATAAAAGGTTACAAATGGAGATGATATTTCAGACTTTGCCTTGTGTGAAAACAGAGCCTAAGATACAGTTTATTGCATTTGACACTTTCACTAGAAAAATCCTTTGTTGTCTTGGGCCTGAAGAGAGAAATGATGGCAGGAAGATTTTCCGCTGGGTTCCTGTTGGCTAAATCTCACAGAATAATGGCAGCTCTGTCCAAAACTTAGCATTAATAAAACTATTATGTTTAAATTACTCGCTGTACCAAAAAATGTACCATTTATAAAAACATTTTAATATAAAAAAAAAAAAACTGGTTGTGGACGGTTATATTAATATAGTTAAAAATAATTACAAAAAGATCATAATAAATACCCAGTGGTAACATCTGGTTAATATTAAACATTTATATTAAGAAAGAAAAAAATAATTCCTTACAAATGACAGTCGGATTGCGCTTTACTGGTAAATATTTTTTGCGGATCAGAGCAGCAGTAGCTTTTGTCACAGTTCCCACAGCAGATCTCCGATTTCCAGAAATGGCAGTATACGGCGTCTTTACTAAACATGCTGCATCTCTCAAAGCCTAAAGGAATAAAACAGAGCACACGTGAGCCAAGTCATTCAATTCATTAACCTGTTGTGAATTACTTTGGACCTTTAGAGTATGAACACTGTTTCATTTGTGAGACGCTCTAGAAACACCCTTTACTAAATAGACCGATAATCATTTTGAGAAATATTTTGCCAATATTAAAACTTTTGTGTTTAGTCACTGACTCAGCACCCATTCAGTGTTTCATTCACGAATCGACGGTAAAAGAACTGGAGGACGAACCAGCGAGAACAATTCAATTAATGAATCGGATCAATTGATTCATTGCAAACGTTACACTAAAATGAACACTTCCTTCCTTCAGTGAACTAACATATTACTTGTTTGGAGTTTATGGTGCTTAGACTGCTATGCGACCAGTAATCAGTTTGATCATTTTAACATTAATAACAAAAAGAAACCGCTCAATTAAAACAAAGTGTACTCCACGTGGAAAATGAAACGTTTTCGCTGGCATGCCGGTGTTTTGGCAAAATCACAAATAAAGAAACTAGAAACACATCAAACATAAAAAAAAAAAGACGATATCGGTATAAAAAAAAAAAAAAAAACCTCAAAACCGAGCGCAGCCTCCAAATAAACGTGACATTCGTCGTGTTTTTAAACGATTTAGTTGAAAAGAAAGTTTAGAACGTTTGGTGACGTTTCCTTAGACACTTACCGACTGCGATCGTGAATATTCCCGCGAAAAAAAGAAGAATTAGGACGTTGGAAGCCATAGCGCTGCTCTTCAGTCAGTTGAGGAGAAGGTATGACGGGCGGATGTAGCGGTTTTCCCGCTTCTAACGTGTGAAGAGAGATCCTTTTCCATGACGTTTAAAAAACGAAACCGAGACCACCATTGTAATTCGAAACATTTATTTCAATTTCTAGATCTGATAGTCCTGGGTAGACATCAGGTAATACACAAATACATATGTACAAACAAACAGAAACATGTCTGAGACAAAGCCCACTGGCCTATTCCTTACCAATAAAAACAATCATCAAGAAAACTGTGAAGAACAAGTAAACTTCAACCAAAACCCTCTATTTAACTCTTGCGGGATTTGTATGACATGAGTCAATACACATTCGCACAGCAACTCAGGTTTACAGTCTTAACATATTCTTTTTGTCCGTTAATATTTTGAGCAAAACTGTGGTGAACTTCGGAAAGCATATCTCTAGAATCCCATCCAGATTGGCAACTGGTCCATTTGTTAACAACAGACATCCCCTGCACTGTTAGAATGGATTTGGGGAGCCATTATCTTTGGTAGGACCATGACTAGATATTTGGGATTTCTGAAAATATATTCCTTGGAATCTTTGTCATTTAGAGCTTAAATCAGTTCAGCCCAATACTCAGTCAAGCTAGTCAGTCATTTTCCCAGTATGGTGCTCTAATGATTGTTGGTTTTATAATTAGCTTGATACAGTACATGAAGTAATGGCAGCATGAAAAGTATCTCTAAACATCTTCTGAGCATCACCAATTTGGTTTAGAAGTGGTGATGTACTTGTAAATGGTTTATTATTTGAAACAAAGCTTGATTTAAAAAAAAAAAAAAAAAAAACCCTCTTAATATCTAACACTGTCAGTCAGTGAGGTGTTTGGTATTGTTTGTCTTCAGAAAAGTCTCTGGACAATGTTTCAAAAAGATTGAGTGGTCGAGTTGCCACCATTTTAGCATTTATTGGCGCTTGGCCTTGTACGGTCGAGAACGTTTCCGCCGGTCCGGTTTCCGTTGTTTGTGGAGCCGGCCAATGCTTACACCCTGTCTGCGACGCACGGAGATGTTCTGCTCCACCAGACTCGCTAACATACCTACAAAACACCAAAAGAACATTTGATTAAAGCATTGATTCCTAACCATGTTCCTGAAGCCCTCCCAACACTCCACAAAGAAAGTCTTCTTTAATTGCCACAGCCAGTTCAGGTCTTGGAGTGTCTATTAATGAGCTGTTGACCCGAATCAAGTGTGTTTAAGGCAATCATGTGCAATGGTTGGGAACCATTGTATTAATGGAATAGCTGCTTTGAAAGCCTGTTAGACTTTCTTTCATGGAACACAAAAGGAGACGTTTAGCAGAACACTGCACAAGATTCTCAAAAATATCTTATGCCTTCCACCAAAGAAACAGCATTTTTTACCTTCTTGTGCCAGCATTGATATGAAGGTGCAGATGAATTCATCATAGTTATGAGTCCTCCTTTGGTCATCAATCTGAAAAAGGACAAAAAAACATCACTGCAGGTTCTCTGGAAATCATTACGAAAAGCCATGCAAGATCACTTAAATCAAACACATACCTTATACTTTTTCCTTTTCTCCACTTCTTCTTTCAGACACACTTCATAGTTGGCAATGTCAGCTTCCACGTACTTCAACAAGGCCAGCAACTCCTGTGCATCAGAAACCCTCATGTTCATAGAAAGTTGCACCACTAACTCAGCAAACATTACTTAATTGCAAAAAATAAAACAAACTTCTCGTGTCTTACTTTAGGGGTGTATTTTTCTCCAGGAGGTTTGGTGCTGGTTTCAGTGTTGGTGGATGGCAGGTTCTCCTTGTCTGGTTTCACGTCCACTGACTCCTTGACATCTTCCCGTTTCATCTCCACTGATGGTCCTTCCTTCACTTCCTCCTCTCCTCCTGGACCAGCTGCTTCTTCTTTCTCTTTCTTCTCCACACCACCTGCTTTCTTTAATCCTTCCAACGTTTCTGTCAAATGAGATCAAAGTTATCCAAAAAAAAAAAAAAAATCTCCTACAGTTTTTATTACCTCATTCTTTTTAACGTGAACACATACCTGATGCTGGCAAGGCATACATAACGCCATCCTCTTGCAGTCGCAGCATCGTGGAGCTCACTAGCGCTCCCAAGTCCCGGACGGCTCGATTGTGTCGGGCATCTAACCTGAGCAGCCCCTCTTCTTCTCCAAATAGCACACGGCTCAAATGGGGCACCACAGGGCTGGAGGGCCGTGTAGCAGCTTGGGATCTTGCGGGCGAGCGAAGTGGTGAGTTAAATGCGCTTCCGATTTCCGAGGCCGTATCCGTGCTTTCGTTACTGGGAGTTGGTGACGGCTGACAGGCTGAGGTGATGCTGATCCCACCTGTGCGACCCTCGGTGCGTACGTTCAGAGGTGTGGAACCCGTTGTAGCCATGGAGTCCTTCCTTTGGACTTCCTTCTTGAGTTTCTCGGCTAAAACATTGAGTGCTAGCTGACCCTCCATTGGCCCAACCGCACCCACTCCACTTCGGCCCATGGTCCTTGTACGTAGACCAACTTTTCTTCGCACCCTGCTGATCACAGAAAGCCAAAAAAAGGTCTAAAACATATTCTGTGAAAGTACATGAATACAAATGTCAATGCTTTCCAAGGGCCGCTATTTTGGGCTTTTGCGCAATTATTTTCTTCTGCAGTAACTCTTCTACTACTTAAGCTGCCTTTCCATCATCTCCAACAGATGACAGACTGGAAGTCATTCATTTTCAGAGGAGAGTAGTGCAGGAGCTGCATGGAGTTCTGACCATATGTGGAAAATTTGGATCAGATTTGAGCTTCGAATGAACTTCAGTGACAAGACCTATGTGACCAACCCGACCTGATATTCTATTAAAATCTATCAGCATAAAGTTAGAATTACATTACATTAGAACATTATTCTTTAAACGCTATTTCTATCAAATGGTGCTCTAGAACAATTCGAGCAGAAATAAAACAATAGGTCTCATTCACTAATAGTTGCATACATTTTCACATTTCTATGCACGTTTGAACTGATCACAAAAACTTTCTGCCTAATTCACAACACGTGCTTACTCACATGAGCTTGTTCTTAAACTCGTTCTTCTGAATCATCTCCCACATGCTTACATGATTATTGCGTGTGTGAGGTCTTGAATTTTTTCCCGTACATTTAAAATAAATTCAAGTACGAAAGTTTTTGATGAATCATGTTTTCTTCGTGAAATCCACACATTTCACACACATATTTGTGCACATGTTTAGTGAATGAGATCCATTTTTCTTTAAACACTATTTCTGTAAAATGGTGCTTTTAGAACAATTATAGCAGAAAAAATTATTTAATAATTGTTAAATAATTTATTTGATTAACATGATAACGCCTATGTTTTTATTTTTCGGGTCATTTGTTTGTGACAATACATTCATACATGAAATGCATTCATTAAAATCATTAATTTACCATGGTGAAACCGAATATGCTGAGGTAACGTTGCTGCACGACTTTTTAAAAGTTCTGTGCGACTGCCACTAGGGGGAGAAATGGACCAGTCACGTCCGAATGTTGCGTGGCGTGGAAAGGTGACTAATGCCAAAATCTTGCCAAGCAAGTTAGGTAAATATTGTTAAATTGTCATTATTTATAGTTTATATTATAATTTAATAATAGAGACATTTGAAGGAACTCTACCGCCCTCTTGAGTGCCGGAGGCTTCACTGCAAGAACACATTAAATATGTCCAAATCTGAACACTTTTTTTTAATAGTCTTATACCTGCTTGTGGCACCTGCAGTGCTGCACTCCTCCTCTTCATCATCATAGTCATCCTCGTCATCAGAGTAAGAAGGCTGTGGTGGGCCAGGTAGGCGTGAACGACCCACACCTGCAGCAAGATCTTCCTCTTCCTGTCAGTCATCAAGCGTACTGAATGAAAGCACAGATCATGATGACTATAACAGATATCCTGAAAGGTGACCGATCTTACCTGCATGGGCGACTTGGCGTAGTTGTGGTTGTCCAGGAAGGCTGGCAGACGCTGGACGATGGGATTGGGAACAGGTAGAGGGGCTGGTGGTGGAGCGCCCCCTGTTGGCAAGGCGGCAGGTTTAGCCATAGGTCTGACTTTTCCAGCGGGACTTGGGAGAGCCGCGGCACCTTCCTGAGTTTCTGAAACGTCACGGGACATGTTTTAGGTTCTTTTCTGAATCCCTCAATTCAGTTTGAATTTCTGAATAACTAAACTCATACATGACTATAAGAAACCTATTCACACAAACGGTTGTATGTTTTGAGGCAAGAATGTTCCCATTGACGTGTCATATAACAGGCATTAACCGTAAGGTAAATAAATATAAAACGTTTAAGTTAGGTTAAATCCAAATATGGTACCTGTGGGTGTGGCCTGCTCTGTACACAAAGGTATCGGCGTATCTTGCCCCTCCTCCTTTTTCACAGCAGGAGGCGTGTCTTCTGAGGAGGAGGAGTCTTGTTGCTTTCGATCCTGGCCTGAATCTTGTTGGGTCATTCGAATTACCTGCAGAATGTACATCGGTTTAGTGAGGCATTCAAAACTGAGCTAGATTTCACCAGATATGGTGCTTTTCCACTCTCTGCTCACTTTAATCCGGCTGCAGTTTAGTAACACTTCAAAGTGGGTGGGATTATTGACTGATCATTACAGTACTACATCGTATGCAGACCACAATAAAAAAAAGTCAATACGCTGGCTGTTGCTGACTATTTAAATCTAGCACGTTTGTAGTCTCGTATTACAAATACAATTGATTTTCTGCAGTATTCAGACGTCACATTTTAGTATCGGTGCGGGTTCCTTTGAACCTCAACTGGAATGGTACTAAAGAAAAGTCTTAGGTACTAGGTACCGTAGAAAAGCACCAATAGAGAAATCCTTCACAGACTATCTGATACTCCAAAATGTGTTTTTTTTTATACACATACACAAAATTTTGCACTCACTTTTTTCTCCCTAACCTGCTGGAGCCCTTCCAGAATAACCTGCTTGTTCCGTTTCAGGATCTCCAGCCTGGACTCGTATTTTATCCTGCGATCTGGAACCACCGCCATGAGATTGAACCGGATGTCATGGTAGGGCTCTCTGAGGAACGAGAAGACAATATTTATAATATTAATTATATTTATACACTCATATAAAC
>NC_056720.1:5774109-5791609 GCF_018831695.1 Puntigrus tetrazona
TCTATCTATCTATCTAATGTAAAATGTGTGTGTAAAGATTACATTTTATTTATATCTACATCTATGTGCGTGTGAAATACTTGTATATACACACACACATATAATAGTTTTATAGCTGTCAAGTTCACTCACACACACACACACACACACACACACATATACATATATATATATATATATATATATATATATATATATATATATATATATATATCTGAGAAAGAGAGCTATATAGTAGTTGCGTTTCGCCATTTAAGAGAGTTTATGCAACGCAACTTACAAACGAGGAGAACAGAAGCAATTAAAATAAGTATAATAAAGTATATTTGTATTTGTGTGTAAGTTACAAACATCATAAAGCTCCGTGTAGTTTCTTTTAACGCATACAGAAAACGCATCATTAAAAAAAAAACACGAATAGGTAAATAGCGCTGTGCATCTGTTATGAATCAGGCCTGGACGGGAACGCGCGTCTTAAAAATAGCCTCGAGTAACGCGGGACGGCTTTATGATTTATTCACGGCGCTTCTTCTTTTTTTTCTTTTCTTTTTTATCACCGGCGCTTGACAGAATCTCTTTCCGGCACGATTGCGTTTCGCTGGAGCCCAGTAAGAGACGCTTCCTACAGTTAGGCGCGTGCTGATGAGGTGTGTGTGTGTGTGTGTGTGTGTGTGTGTGTGTGTTGTGGGACAGGCTGTGCTGTACTGTGTGAATGTGTCAGTGTGTCACGGGCAGCGTGGCCTACATTCACACACCGCTGCCTTCTCTTATATAACCCGCGCTTATGTAAGAAGCCCGAATCTCTCTTCTGTTTTTCTAGTTCTTTCCGTTTCTTCTCTTTACACTTGGGTTTTTTTTGGAGTTTGTTCTAGTGTTGCTGAATTGCTTTTTTTCCTTCTGTTGTTGTTGTATCGTCTAGTTTAAAATCCATTACGTAACACTGAATTCTGTTTACATTTTGGTTTTGTAGTTATGAGTTTGCTCTTGGCTGAAACGGTGGCCGTTTATCTGTGTTTTTTTTTATTATCATACAAAATGTAAAAGTTGCTCGGTGCACCTTTTATATAGAAAATTATGCACAACAGAAAGGCAATGGTTCTGTTATCAGATATCAAAATATACATCATACTTTTAAGTCTTATGTTCGGTCATTTGGTTAAAAATTCAGCAAAAACTTTAATAACGCGAAATATTAATATTGCAGCAGTTCAAAATGGCTGTTTACTATTTAAAGTATTTCTGTTTAATATCTATTATCTTTTTTTTTAAAGTAATCTAACGTACTCCTGTAACGCAAAGCTTCTGTGTATCGTTCTTCAGCGACACATGGTTCTTCAGAAATCATTTTAATACGCCGATTTTCTGCTTTAAGACACTTTTATTACAATTAAATGTTGAGAACAGTTGTGCCGCTTAATATTTTTGGCGAAAAGCAAAACATTTTTGATCAATAGAATGTTTGACACATTTTCTCCATTTCTTTTTTAAATCAAATTAATGCATCCTCGCTCACCTTCGTCCATTAGGTGTTTTGTTGGTTTTATTTCTTTGGAAGAGATTTTTTAACGGAGCCAAATATAATTTTTTATACTCTTAGTCGTATTATTTCTCGCCGCGAAGAAGCTGGGATGGCGTTAAACGCAAGCAATGCGTCCTTTGCCGAAGAACAAATAAAAAGTAACGGATTTTGCGTTCACTGTGTTCGATCTCCAGGTGGTTTGACTGAAGATGTGTAAGTAATGCTCTTGGAGACCCAGGGGACGCCATGTCAGAAGAGGCGATCTCAGGGAGCGACCTGGAGCCCAGCCTTAACAGCGAGGAGGAAGAGGAGATGGAGGAGGAAGAGGATGGAGAGAACGATGGGGACGACGAAGACGACGCCGCCGGTGAGCATTTGCGTTGAATATAGCTGGCGTCGCCGCTCATGCCTGCGCTCTGCTTTTAGCCCGTGAAGCGATTACTGAGCGCTTGGTGTTTCCTCTCAACAGACCAGCTCGAGAGCCCCGAGGCCGAGGACCAAAGAGATCCTCCCAGCCCGGCACCTACCTCACCGACGTCTGGAGACTCCAGCCCTGACCCCGCCTCCCGGCCGCCCTCCCAGCCCTCGTCCACCTCGCGGACCGGCTCTCAGCCCCCGTCCAGCCCCGACAGCCGCAGCAACACGTCTGCCAACAGCAACACCAAGAAGAAGAAGTCCAAAACCTCTAAACCTGCTCACTTGAGGAGGAACATCCGGTAATGAGGATTAACCTCCTCTTCACTTTGTGTTTTGGTGCTGCCACTTGATTAACTGCGTGCAAAATAAAAGCGTTTGTATGTTTACGCAAAAAAATATGTGACTTTTATACATGCAACATTTATAATCGGGTAATTTATATCACGTATGTACATGCAATTGTTTTTTAAATGCACGCTGTGTGTTTATATAGGCATTATGAACATATGCACGCTCGTAGTGTGAACGAACACTTCATCCGACAGCACTGATTTATTTTTGTTTTTATAAACATGTTTGTCGAAGCTCTATAAGCCACGGATCAAAGCAAGCACAACATTGCAAACTTTGATTTGAAATAATAAAGTAATAAAGACCAAGCTACAAAGCTGTGACTTAATGCGGGAAAGAACTATGTAAATATATGTAATATATAAAGAAACGCTTTCTTAGATGTATACATGAATATGTGTGTTTATATATATAATACACAGTACGTATATTTAAAGGGTGTTTTATCTAAAATTAAAAAGTTTTTCCTCCACTTCAGTTGCACTTGCATACACCGAAATGTTTCCTACTCATCTATATTTTGAAGGATTTTACCGTGGAGACCGCTTATTATTTCCCAGCAGTTGTATTTTGTAATTTTCGGGGTGATAAAAGGAGATATCCCTCTATTAAAAACCTTTGATTCAAATTTATCAGCAAAATGAAAGAATAATTTTGAATATGGCTTTCTCCGGTTTTCTCGAATCTATCCAAATGAGTGCTTTTTGAACGAGTTATTGCTTAATCTGCGTCTTAAAATGTACGCCTGCAATTCTCAATCTGATCAATTAATTCACTTACAATATTGTAAGCTATGCATGCATGCATTTAAGTGTTTTTAAGCATAGCATCTCAAGTCTCTGATTGGAGGAATGTTCTGTATAGAGCATTATGGGTAATGTAGTTTTTTGACACAAATTCAGCTGTCCATAATATTAAATATAAGTTGAATTAATACAGAATAGATGGCTTCAACAGACCTTTAGTGAACTACCTTGTAACTTACAACACGTCTGTTTGCAAAGGTTTATAAGTTATTGCTAAAAAAGATGTTTTTACTTCCGACGCCGTCATGCAGTTTTACACACTGCACACTTTTAACTGTTGTAAAAAAATAAATCGTATCAAGTTAAATTTTCTTAGCATGCATTTTGATATGAAAGGATGGTGAAAAACCTTAAATCTAGTCTTTTCTTTATGCTAACTAATATAAGTATCTCACAGTTTCTCTCCGTTTTTATACGGTTCATAATCAACCCCACTAAACTCTTATTGGTTCAAACCCTGTCCTAAATACCGATTAATCGCGCCACGGTTGTTTGTCTCCCCGGTAATCGTATATCTCACCTCCGACATGCAGGAAGGTCCTCAAGGAGCACCAGCTGGAAGCGGGAACCAAAGCCGCCCAGCAGGAGGAGCTCGAGCGACGGAGGCGTCTCGAACAGCAGCGGAAAGACTTCCCACTTCACGCGGGTGAGGCTCGCCTCTGCTCCTCTGCTCGGGTGTTGGTGGTGTTTTTACTTAATTTGTTGCGTTGTCGCCGTTGTCAGATCTACCCACTGCGGCGCCGGGTCCCAAACAGGAAGTGATCTGTCTGGACAGCAGCGGAGACGAGGGCGAGGCTAAAGAAGCTCCGCCCCCTCAGCTGCCTGCCCACAGAGATGGTAAAGTCAAGTATTAGTTCTAGTACAGTATTATTTATAGATATCATTGCTTTAAATTATATACATTATTATAAAATATTTATTATTATGTACAGTTGTTTTATTATTAAATATGCTTAATTATTTAAATATAAAATTTTATATGTTATATAATAATTTTGGGGAAACAAAGATAGAATTTATATATATATATATATAGAATTTATATAAATTTAATTATTATTAAACATTTACAAAGGATTAAAGGATTTTAAGTAACCTTTTATTATTTGCATAAATCGTTATAAATAATTTCAAATGTTTATTAGTAAAAATAACATATAAAGAACTTTTTATATAAAATGCATATTTCAGTAATCACTGATTGTAAATATTTAAATGTATTGTAATAAAAGTTTGATGACAATAAATATTGTGACTAACTATTATTTGCATATTTTAGTTGCATTTAAAAAAATTCTTTACTTTAAATTCTTTAAAATATACATTATTAATATTTTGTAGTTAACATGAACAATAAATGTATGCAAAACAAATATTTACACGTATGTTTAGTTTTATTGCATAATTTGTTTAATATGTGAGTGCGTGCGTAAATAAAATATAATTTTTAACACACAGATGTGTGTGTATATGTAGAATTTTATATGTAAAATGTTTAATAATAGCAATAATTTACTTTATACGTATGTATTTATTATCCTTTGTTTTGATCAAGTTTTGTGTGTATATTTTGGTCATTAAAAACCGTATGTATGTATAAGAAGCAGATTGTGGTCTAGGTATCTTGGTGATAATTTGTGTTCCTCCAGACGTGATTGAGCTGAGTTCAGGTGATGAAGACGCCCTGCGGATAAGCAGCGAGGAAGACAACAGCGAGGACCGCTCGGTCACTCCCGGCACCGACGAGAGCAGCGGCTCGCATGTGAACGACAGCCTCAATCAGCCAGACGCTCAGGGGAGAGTGCTGGTGAACATCAACCACCCCGGAGAGGAGGAGGACCTGTTCCTCGCCCCGCAGCTCGCCCGCGCCGTTAAACCGCACCAGGTACGCACACTCGCCGCCGTACCAGCGGCTCGGACGCGCGCGGAAGCCCTTTGCCGACGTCTGTTCCTCTGCTTTCAGATCGGTGGCATCCGTTTCCTGTACGACAACCTGGTGGAGTCTCTGGAGCGCTACAGGAGCAGCAGCGGCTTCGGCTGTATTCTGGCTCACAGCATGGGCCTGGGCAAAACCCTGCAGGTCATCTCCTTCATCGACGTCCTGCTGCGGCACACTGGAGCCAAAACGGTCCTCGCCATTGTACCCGTGAGTGTCCGGGGAGCGGAGACGGCCCGGGGTTGCGTCTCGCGAGTCTCATGTCTGCTCTCTCTCGTGTCTCGTCTCCAGGTGAATACACTACAGAACTGGCTGGCTGAGTTTAACCTCTGGCTGCCTGCTGCTGAGACCCTTCCCCCCGACACCGATCCAGCCCAGGTTTTACCTCGAACCTTTAAGGTTCACATCCTCAATGATGAGCACAAGTACGATCTTTATTTGCGCTCCATCTTATTCTTTAGTGAACCAAAGCAAGGGTGAATCTCACGGAAAGAGACAAGACCGTATCTAGACCATATTGCACTTCAAAATCAAAAGACATTATTTATTGATGATTAAGCACATTAAATATTTATATAATTACTATTATCATAAATGCATAGTTGAGGTAAATAGTCTAGTAAATTAATTACAAAATGACAGTAGTAACAAATGTCAACAAAACAAAAATCAATAAACATAATATTCATAGCATAGTATTCATATCATTTATGCTTTTTTTTCATGGTGATTTAAAAAAATAAATAAATTAGAGTATGAAGAATATAAATATGTGAACTATTTATATGTGAACTCATTATTACTAATTTATTATAATAAATGTGGAATTATAGTAAAATTAACAGATAGCAGTGATTTTTATATATATATATATATGTGTGTGTGTGTGTGTATTTTACGTGTTATTTATATGTATGCATTTATAAATATTTCTATTTGTTAATGTTAATTTAGTGCAATTTGTTATGAATTCGCATTTTGCCTTATTTTTATTATTAAATGTAAATTTAATTTTACATTGTTTTTACAAATTAATTCTAGGAATTAATTTGATAGGATTATTATTATAAGATTATTAAATAGGATTTTATTAATAAAATTAATAACTAATAAAGTTTAAATAAGAATAGATTTTTCAATGTACTTGGATATTTATCATAATTATCAGCTATTATAATTAATTAAAAAAATTATATATATATATATATATATACACACATATTGTTAACATGTATGAAACTTCCTGACATGTTACAGCAATGTATTTAGAGATAAAATGCACTTTTAACAGTAGTGTCACAATAACAAAATAGGCTAAGTATTATCTATTTGTGAGATCTACCCACAAAATGAAAAGCGTGACCTCTCACGAAACGTTTGTGATCTTTGTTGTTAAAGTGTTTACGTGTGTTTTTTTGCGTCTGGATCAGAACCACAGTGGCCCGGGCCAAGGTGGTGGAGGACTGGACTCGTGACGGAGGGGTGCTGCTAATGGGCTATGAGATGTACCGCCTGCTGTCTCTCAAAAAGAGCTTTGTGACCGGCCGCAAGAGGAAGTCCAAGAAACCCGCGGGACCTGTCATTATAGACCTGGACGAGGAGGACCGGCAGCAGGAGCTCATGAAAGGTCCGTCGGGGATCCTGGGGGGAAGTGCACAGTAACGAGTTATTTTTTTTTTTCACGTCTTATTTTCTCTGTGGTGTTCAGGGATCGAGAGAGCGATCTCGCGGCCCGGGCCGGACGTGGTCATATGCGACGAGGGCCACCGCATCAAAAACTGCCACGCCAGCACCTCGCAGGCCCTGAAGAACATCCGCTCCCGGCGGAGGGTGGTTCTGACCGGATACCCGCTGCAGAACAACCTGATCGAGTACTGGTGCATGGTGGATTTCGTCCGGCCTGATTTCCTCGGCACCCGGCAGGAGTTCAGTAACATGTTCGAGCGGCCCATCCTGAACGGCCAGTGTATAGACAGCACCCCGCAGGACGTCCAGCTCATGAGATACAGGAGCCACGTCCTGCACAGTCTGCTGGAGGGCTTCGTGCAGAGGTCAGCTACTACCAAAACCTGACCGTGTGCAAGTTAACAGTGTTTTGAGCTCAAGCGTTCCACTTTTTATTATTGAGTATTAATATTATATTTCATTAGTGTATTTAGTATAATTTATGTTCAGATTTAAATGTAAAAAAAAAAATAGTCATAAGTCATTAGTTAAAAATAAATATTTATTATTGTTTTTGACTTATTATTGACTTATTTTTATGTGTGGTGGTAGTAGTAGTGATGAATATGTATTTTTAAGTTAATTTTTTTATGTCATTATTTGCTTACAGTATTATTATGTGACATAATTATTGTTTACAAATTATTAGTTTACTATTTAGGTTTTTGTTGTTGTTTACTAATTATATTTATTATTATTATTATTATTATTGTGCATCGTTAACAATTTTCATGGATTTATTTAATTTGTTGTTATTACTCTTATTATTATATTTGAATTATAGAAAATAACTAGTATTTATTAGAATTTACATACATATTATTGTTTGTTTATATATAGAAAATGTTGTTATAGTAAAATAATATTGTTATAAAATATTTATTGTTTATTCAGTATTTACGTTGAGGTTTTGATCATTTTTAGTATTATTGATTTATTATTTTTTTTGCATATCTTTTTTAATTGTTACATATTTATTGTCTCTGTTTTGTTCACACTTTTTGCTTCTCGTGTAAATTGAAGGAGGTTTAGGTACAGGACTAATATGCTGTTTTTGTGCGTCTTGGAGAAGGATTATAAACTGAAGCTAAACCGTTTTCTCTCCGGCCAGGCGAGGTCATGATGTCCTCCGAAATCAGCTTCCGGCGAAAGAGGAGCACGTGATCCTGGTACGACTGTCCCGCCTGCAGAGGGCGCTCTACACGGAGTTCATGAACCGCTTCAGGGAGGCGGGGAACACCGGGTGGCTCGGACTCAACCCGCTTAAAGCTTTCTGTGTTTGCTGCAAGGTATTTCCCCCCCGAAGACGCGCCTGTTGCATGCCTTCTATACGGAGGCGGAGCACTTACGACTCCTTTCTGTGTGCCTCCTGCAGATCTGGAATCATCCGGACGTTTTGTACGAGGCTCTGCAGAAGGAAAATCTGGCCAACGAGCAGGATCTTGACCTGGATGACCTCAACTCCACCAGCGGGACCCGCTGCTCCGCTCCGGGGATAAAGGGCAAGTCGTCCGACCCGGCCAACAGCAAGATGGCTGCTCTGGGACCCCTGAACCCCCTGCACGAGAAGGCCAACCAAGTCATCACATATGAATGGGTAAAAACCGCCTAACCTCGAATGTGCTTCACACTTTAAATTGAAACCGAAACGTCAGAGGCTCGTTTCACAGTCAGTTTTCTTCCCAAATTTGTTATGAGTGGTTGTGAAAAGCTTCAGGAAAAGCCCTGCGGTTTTTGAAAATGCAGATAAGACGGTTGTAAATATTGCCTAAAACGAAACTAAAATTAACAAAAATTTTTAAGTGAAACATTTCAACAGTATAAATTGTAATGTCTGTTTTAGTTAAAATATTACCTTTTTAGATATTTATACTTTTGCAAATGTGTATTGTTTACACTAATAATAAAATAATTAAGATTATAAGTATTGTTTTCATATATTATTATTATTATTATTATTATTTATTTATTTATTAATTTACCATTTTATTTTTAGTTTCTGTCAAAAAATTGTCAAAAAAATGTTTTTTTGTAATATATATATGTGTAAATTAAAAAAAAAATAAAAAATATATATATATATACAGCACAAATTTTAATTATTACAAATTTTTTGCAGTCCTGTAATGCATTGTTCACTTTCACATTTGCCTTTAGCTTTTTCTTGTAATGTTAGATATATAAAGAAAATGGTCATGTCTCAACAGTAAGAGCCAGCTCTTTTTGATACTGCACCTTTAAGACACGATGTTTGCCTGTGTTTTTAGGCTAAAGACATCATGAGTAACTACCAGACCGGTGTTCTGGAGAACTCGGCCAAGATGGTTCTGCTTTTCCACCTGATCGACGAGAGCGTGAAGCGAGGAGATAAAATACTGGTTTTCAGGTGGGCGGTGTTTGCGGTTTTTCTGTGTGACGGTGTGCAGATGTTTGTCTTTTTCTCTAATCTCCGCTCGGACGTCCTGAGCTGTCAGTTGAGCTGTTATTTCTCATTGACCTCGACCTGACGCTGGCTTCTTTATCTCGCTGTGATTCTTGCAGTCAGAGTTTATCGACTCTTACGGTTATGGAAGATTTCCTGAGTCGGAGACCCTTGCCGATCCAAACAGAAGCTGGGACACACAACTGGGTCCGGAACATCAATTATTACAGTGAGTTATCAAACGCTTGCTGATGGTTAATAAAAAGGTTAATTGCGTGAAAATAAATAAATACATTTATTAAAAACAAATAAATTTTAGAGTGTGGTAGAATTTTAAAATGAGAAGATTTGTGTGATTTTTGAATGTTTAATGTTTACAAATATATAATAATAATAATAATAATAATAGTAATAATTCAAATGTTTTGAAGAAAAAAAAGACAGCTATATTTTTAAAAGCCTTATTTATACAGTGTGAGATGAATAATATTTGTTATAAGTGTAATAATAAAATAAAAAATAATCATAAAAATTAGTAATATTCATAAAATGTTTGCTTTAAGTCATATTTTAAGCTTTTTGTTTTACATTTATTAATGAATACAGTTTGTGACCCTGGAGCACAGTCGCTGGGAGTATATAGTAATAGATAAAAATACATTGTGTGGGTCAAAATTATTATTATTTTTGCCAAAAATCATTAAGACAGTAAAAATCATGTTTCCTAAAGATATTTTATGTTTTTCCAATATATTTTCCTAATTCATTTGGACAACTTTAAATGCGATTTTGGTAATATTTAGTTGTTGTTGTTTTTTTTGTACCCTCAGATTCCAGATGATCAAATAGTTGTTTATTTACTCAACTTTCAGATATTGTATAAATCACAATTTAAAATAAATTGACTAACATGACTGGTTTTGTGGACCAAGGTCACATATAACGGTTATTATTATAATAATATTTTCAAAAAAAATTAATAATTGGTGTCCAAATAACCCTTTTTATTGTGTTCATTCATCGTTGTTTTCATTTCTGTGGCCTATAGTCCTGTAAGGTTTGTTGTAGGTTTAACATATTTTTTTGTCATTTTTCCAGGGTTGGATGGGAGCACATCGGCTTCAGAGAGAGAAAGACTCATCAACCAGTTTAACGACCCGGGGAACACTCAAGCCTGGGTCTTCCTGCTCTCCACCAGGTGAACCGGAGTGTAAAAATATGCCGCAAACGATGTCGGCCCGGTTGAGGTGTGAACTAACGGGAGGCTGTTGTCTGCAGGGCTGGTTGTTTGGGGGTGAATCTGATCGGCGCCAATCGCGTGGTGGTTTTTGACGCGTCGTGGAATCCGTGTCACGACGCTCAGGCCGTGTGCCGCGTTTATCGTTACGGCCAGCGCAAGCCCTGCCACATCTACAGGCTGGTGTGTGACTTCACGCTGGAGAAGAAGATCTACGACCGGCAGGTGTCCAAGCAGGGCATGTCTGGTAAGAGTGCGGGGAGGTCTGGGGGTGTTTTTGGGCCTTCGTGTGAAAACCGCTCTGACGTAATGATCCCATGTTGAGCAGATCGAGTCGTGGATGATTTGAACCCTGTCCTCAACTTCACGCGCAAGGAAGTGGAGTCGCTGCTGCACTTTGTGGAGGAGGAGCCTGATCCCAAACAATCAGAGCTGGTCCCTGGTGAGGACTTGGAAATCGTCATTAAACAAGCCTGCCTGTTATATCCAAACCTCTTAAGCAAGGTAACTACTCTTTCCACACCAGCTTTCAAATGCTAGTATCCCGAACAAAACTTCCACTCCACAAAATTATGAATCGAACGGTTGGCAAGCTTCGCTCGTTAATATTCATTAGGTCCTGTTGACGTATTTTCTTGGAGCAGTTCTGCATGTGTTTGTACGCCACATATATTATGTAAACAAACTTTTAGATGCAGCTAATTATGATTGGATCATTTGACAGCACTACTACATTTGACAGAGTATTAATGGCCCTTTTTTATATTTCCGGGTTTATCGTCATAGTAGGGTTAACTTGCAACTTGAGCAAATGGGAATGTAACAAATCTCTGTTACTTACCCATTCACTTCTTCAAAAGAAACCATGTCAAGAGAACAATGTCAAATTAACCGCTGCATTAGAAACACCCTTGCATTAGCATGAATTAGGACGAGCTTACGTTTCTTCATGACCCTACTGCAACATCCAATCACAACCACAAGTTATTTTTTATCAGAATTTCACAATTGGAATATTTTAGACACAAATGAAAAATCTAAATCCTACAATGCATGAGGTTTAACTTAGGAACATTTGATTAATATTAACAAATACTAAGTAATTCTGGCGTCCTATGCTAACATCTGCTTTCCTCACCAGCAACCCTTCCATCACGAGTCCCTCCTGATGGACCGCAAGGATTTGAAACTGACCAAAGCGGAAAAGAGAGCAGCCAAGAAAAGCTACGAAGATGAGAAGCGGGCGTCCGTGCCGTATCAGCGGCCCTCTTACGCACATTACTACCCAGCTAGCGACCAGAGACTCACCAATATCCCTGCCTTCAGCCAGAGGAACTGGTGAGTCCGCCGCAGAAACCCTAAATATAGCACCCTTCTGTTTCGAGAGTGCTTAAAAACTATCCAAACCTCTCGTTCAGGCGGCCCCCTCCTCATTTAGAAGAGAAACCAGTCGCAAGCGTGAGGCCGGTTCAGTCCACACCCATTCCCATGATGCCCCGACAGGTACCCATGGGCGTCCCCAGTTCAAGCGCGGGATTCCCCGTCAACTACCTGCAAAAGGCCGGCGTTTATGTCCAGCGCGTTGTCACCACCACTGGTAAAGACAGCTCATTTGTAGAGCCTGCCGCTTCTTGTTCCCAGCTTGTTTCTTCAAGATTTAATTTCTTTGCTCTGCAGATATTGTGATCCCAGGTTCCAACAGCAGCACGGATGTCCAAGCCCGGATCGGTGCGGGAGAGAGTATCCACGTTATCAGAGGATCCAAAGGTTACCCCAGTTTACCGAGCGTCTGCCGTTCGTTGAGTTTTGGTAAGGTTTATTCGCTTCATATTCTGTCATTTGCACTGCAGGCACGTACATCAGGACCAACGATGGGAGGATATTTGCCATTCGCTCTGGAAAGCCGAGACCACCGGAAGGAGGAGCCACAGCTTCAAGAGGTGTGCTAGTTTACTCGTTTGTAAATTAGCAGCTCTTCTGGCATAAATCTGAGGCAAAATTATATAATACAAGCGCAACGTGTACAGTTTTACATGAGGTGGTTTTCCATAGAAAACCATTGTGAGGAAAACACTGAACCATGGATCTGCGTTCCTATGTAAACTACACATTATTAGCACAGAGATTACCAAATTTTTACCGTTTTAAATATATTAAGGCACTTTAAGTGTTTGTTTGTGCTGTTTAATGTTTGAAATATGCAATGTAAAATAATGTATTATTGTACAAAGTTCACCATTGCACATTCTTCCAAATATGAATTTTTGTGCCTTTTTGTTTTACATGATCTAGAGGTCTGAATAGGATAAACGCTTTAGTACCGTTCCAGCAATATTTTGTCCTGTTCATGCCATTTCAAGGCCCATTGATAAAGATAGAGGCAAAATGCCGATACTTTACCAAGCTGGTGTGCACAATCAAAAAACATTGAGAATATTGAAAACTTAAAACTTAAACATCTTTCCTAACAACATTAATTCAAAATTTGTTTGGCATAGTATCCCGCAGTCGACACATGGGTGTCAAGACCTGTTTTTATAGTTGATGGTTCAATCCAGGGGTGTGAAACTCATTTAGTTTAGTTCAGACCCTGCTCCAACAGACACACCATGTAGCTTTCCAAAAGGTCTGAAGAACCTGATCACCTGGATCAGGAGTTTAATTAGGGTTGCATATAAACTCTGCAGAGCTCAGGCCCTCCAGAAACTGAATTTTACACCCCTGGTTTAATCCTTTTCTGGGGTATAATGCTACAAATTTTCAGTGACAACCTTAGATTTCTACCTAGTAGTCTGCATAAGCATAACAAAATCTCTCTCTTTTTCATAGAGGACTCGTGCCCTCCCTTGCATTCTGTCAGTAACGGTCGTGCATCGCCTCAGGAGCCAAAACGTTTAACCCCCGAGACTCTGCCTCACCCTTCACCCCAAGACAGCCCCAAGTTGCTCCGAGAATTCCAGAGTAACAAGGACGCGGTTCCAGCAGGAGACGACTTGTCATCTTCAGGCACACCCGAACCCTCAGGAGCGGACAGACCCATGCAGAACCCAGTCCGCGTCCCCGACCAACACCGGCAGCTCGGCAATGACATCGTGTCATCTGTGGACGTTCAGAGTTTGAAGCGGAAGCTTTTGGAAAGTCGGACATCCAAACCACCGAGCACCAAACGGACCTCAACGTCAGCCGGTGCAGCTGGGAGCTACCCGGGATTTCCTTTAAGCAGCGGATTCGGGTTTCCGTCCATGGGGCTGAACCCTGCCTTGCTGGGCGCGCTGGGTCACATGACTCCCCCCGCTCTTGGGAGCAGGTCGCACCTCCTGCAGCAAGCCGGTCAGGCTCTGGGTGACCTACATGCCATGTTCCCCACTGACCCGCTCGGACTCGGCGTGTCCAGCAGCACTCTTTCCTCAACCTGCTCGACCAACACCACATCCTCCAGCCACGCTGGAATGCTGGCCCCTTCTTCATCCTCGGTGCCCTCTTCGTCATCGTCCTCCACTTCCTCCTCGCTCCCACCCTTCCTCATGAACCCCGGCATGGCAAGCATGCTCTCCGGCTTCTCGGTACCATTTTCCCAGCCTCTATTCCCTGGGTCCCTACACCCAAGAGGCCTGTCCTCTACCCCAACCCCTGCCTCCACTGCCTCTAATTTCCTCTCTTCCTCCAGCCTGCTGGGGGCAGCGTTCAGCCGCCCCGACATGCACCCCTCACTCGCGGAAAACGGCGGGAGCAGTTCGGACGACGATGTCATAGAGGTGATGGGCCAGTGATTGGCTGCCTTGGATTCCGTTGTTCCAAATGGAAGCATCCTATTGGACGGAGCTGAAATTCTATAAATCCAAATGCTGAATATGCATGGAGTTAAGAAAGCCGATTATATATTTTTCTTTACCGCAAGGGACCAGAGCACAGGGCTACCGTGAAGAGCCCTAGGCGCATCTCTCTCACGAGGACCTGGACACGGACCTGATGAATTCCCTCAGAGAGAATAGCCGAACTGAACCGAACTTAAATGTGATTGTCTTTACAGACTGTTTGCATTCGTAAGAGACGACTTTAGAGATACTTAGCTGTTTGCTAGACCTTGTAGCATCACCCGGAATGATAAACGAAAAAACATATGTGACCTTTTTTTATTATAATTGTAAGTACTACTATTACTTTTGTAAACGGTGGTCCTACATGAATATTCATATTCGTTTCCAATCGCAGACTGGGCAACGGGGAAGGGGGAGGATTCGTAATAATCGAATCGCAGAACGACAGAAGCCATGCCTAGCGTTAGCACCGCCGAGACCTTTTTGCTTTCCTTTTGAGAAAAAAAGCGACAAGGAAAACCTTAAAAACTCGAATGTATTTTCATGTTAGCCTTTAAAATTTGGTGGAGGGACGTAAGTTTAGTGCGTTTAGTTCGATATTAGCCTTAAAGCAGACAAACGGATCTGTGTTCTCGTTCAATTGCGTAGCAAACAAAATCATCCGTTGTTCTCCATCGGGATCATCTCACGAATGTGTAGACTGTTATGCGACCCTACTAGCCGTCGTTTCTTCAAAACCTGCGCTTCTGATCATCTGCGCGCTCATTCAGTTTCGTCCGTGTTGGGGCCACAGTCATGACCAAAGTGTTCGTCGGGCCGTTTCGAAAAAATCTTGATGTGTTAAACGTTTGTGTTAATGTTGACTCGCGCTGGTTGACCTGTGACTGACAAATCCCTCAGCCAATAACACTGTTCATTCTCTGTGCCTATTAGAGAGCTCTTTATTTTGACTCCTCCCACAGTCTGCTTTCCGGTCGGCAGACGCCCACATTGTGAACTCCGGCCTGAGTCTGCAGACGCTGTTATATAAATACAACGGTGTGCATTTTACATGTGATTATATCTTTCTTTTTTCTCGTTGTTCTTTGAATCTTCGTTTTGTAACTCCTTACGGCATACCTATGTATTAGTTTTTGTTGTTGTTTTTTTTTCTCTTTTAACTATGTACAAACTTACCAGAAATATTTATTTATAATGCTGAAGAGTAATTCATTTTCATTCTTTTTTTATTTTTGTACGTTTTCAACCTTTTTTTTTTTTTTTTTTTTTTTTTTTTTAAGAAGGAAAAAAAAATCCCTCTACCCGAGAGACGCAGGGTTTGTTTTTGGGTTTTTTTTTCCCCGTAGGTGAGTTCAAGACCACGATCTGTGAGCGATTCAGCAGTCGGGACACGCAAACACACGCAGGCTCATACAGGTGCTGTCCCGGGAGGTGTCCACATGTCATCTCATGTCCCAGCATGGAGAGGAGTACATTCAAATGACATTGTATTTATTAAATATTGTTTTAACATAAACCTTACTCCTCCTGTATTCAGAATAACTGTGTGTGTGTATATACATATACGCATACACACATATATACATAACATACATATATAAACACATACACATAAAATGTAGTTAGTAATTATTAGTGATAACAATAGGCGGTTTTATGAAGTTAATTGAACAGAAAAAAGTGAAAATGTATAGGATGAAAAATCTACATGTGTCATTTAATCATAAACATAACCCGTTATAGCACAGAAAAATAAAAATTGGCACAAAGGTTAAATACCTGTAGCTTATAATTCAGTTTTTTTTTATTTGTATAAAATAATACTATACAAAAAAATGATTATCAAAAATTATCTGTAAATGTCATTAAACAACTTCTGTATAATAATAATATGTACGTTTTCGACAGTTTTTAATGATCTACAAACTGTTTACTTAAACGGCAAAAAGACTGTGCGACATTTAAATAATTTTTTTTTTTTTTGCATAAGATATTACCACTATGTTAATAATATAAACGCATAAATGTTTTCTCTCATGATTGTTTAATTCAACAAAAAATTTTGTTGGCATAAATATTTCCTGCAACAGTTTCGTTGAACAGAACGTGTCGGACTGGCGCTGATAAGCGCATGCAAAAACGCGTAAAAATTATAAATCGTTTAATAAACGCAATCTTTGTTCCCGGCGTTTAAGAAAAATAGTTGCCTTGTCGTTTGCGCCAAAAAACATGCACTGATGAAACGCATTCAAAAATATAAAACGGGTATAAAAATATTTGTTTTTAGGTATTCAAAGTTGGTTGCGGAGCACACGTTCATAACAAATAAAATGAGTCCGGTCCAGCCGATGGAGCTGGGTTTCAGTACTGCATTGGCTTGCGAGCCATGTAAGCGTTCGTGACCTGACTCATCACGACCAGAGCGCACAGGACGGGACAGAGCGGGGCCAGGGCCCCTCCGAACCCGCCGGCGACGCCGCCGAACCACGCCGAGCGCAGGCCGAGGAACAGGCTCGAGCTGCCCAGCAGGTACGCCAGCAGGCCGGACGCGGCGTGGTAGCGCTTCAGCTCGGCCCTCGACCGGCCCCGGGCCAGTTTGGGGTGGAGCAGCGGGAGCCCCCCGAGCGCCTGCAGCCCGGCGGCGGCCACCGTCAGGGCCCCGAGCGCCCCGTGCCACGTGCTGAAGTGCGGCTTGCCGCCGAGGTGCTTGTTGTAGAAGACGGCGGCCAGCCCCGCGACCGCGCAGCACACGCACGAGCCCTGCAGGAGCCAGTGAAGGCGGCCCTTGGCTTTGTGCTTCAGCTTCTTGACGGGAGACGAGTAGGGGTTGAACAGAAGCACGGCCTCCGTCATGAAGAAGGAGAACTGGAGGATGGGCGTGAGGGAAAACACACACACACACACACTCGTGAGGTAGGAGATCACATTTATTTACATGCAAAGCTATCAAGGCATGGCAGAAATCGAGTCAAACTCACAGCGAGAGTCATGAGGAACGGATGCCACGAGAACAGACCTGTTAACAAACACACAGCATATATATAAAAGCATTATTTTTGTATAAGCTGTTTAAAGGCTGTACATCTATTTTTCCGAGAGACTATGACCACAAACCCATAAAATGCATATCAGTTAAGTATATTTTCAGAAACTTCACTAAATCCCTATGAATGCAGCGAAGTTTGTTCACTAACTTTAGCCTCCAGCTACACGCTATTAGTATTATTACACTGCTGTAACTATTTACGCTTATTTCATGTTTTATTTTT